>NW_027186296.1:1509371-1539841 GCF_028583685.1 Petaurus breviceps papuanus | reverse complement strand
AGAGAGAGAGAGAGAGAGAGAGAGAGAGAGAGAGAAACAGAGAGAGAGGAGAGAAAGAGGGGAGAAGAGAGGGGAGGAGAGAGACAGAGACAGACAGAGAGGGGAGAGAGACAGAGACAGACAGAGAGAGACAGAGAGAGAGAGGGAGGGAGGGAGGGAGAGAGAGAGAGAGAGAGAGAGTGTCCAAGTGCCCAGGCTCTTAAGCACCTATAATCTAATGGGGGAGACAACATGCAGACAGATATATACAAAGCAAGTTACATATAACAAATAAGAAATCATTAACAGAGGTGAAGAACTACAATTAAGAGGTGTTAGGAAAGGCTTCCTGTAGATGATGAAATTTTAGTTAGGACATGAAGGAAGCCAGAAAGGTTAGTACTAAGAACAGAGGAGTGAGAGCATTCTAGACATGGGGGACATCCAGAAAGAATGCCTGGAGATGAAAGATGGCAAAACAGACAGCAGGCCAATGTCAATGGATTAAAGAATGTGTTTCAAGGAATGAGGTGTAAGAAGATTGGAAAGGTAGAAAGGACTAGGATATGAAGTTCTTTGAATGCCAGACAGAGTATCTTGGATTTGCTCTTGGAGACAATAGAAAGCTACTAGAGTAGTTTTTATTGAATAAGGAAGTAACTGGATAAGACCTGCATTTCAGAAAAATAACTTTAGTGATTTAAAGGAGGATGGATTGGATAAAACAAGGTACTATATAATTAAGTATCCAAATAAAACTGATCCAGATGATAATACTGGAGGTCAAATTAAGATCAATGTTATAAAAAATATCTGAATTATTTTAGAAATCTTAACTCATTTAAATCCTTAATTTACTTCATATGATAGACTTAGCCTGAATTTCAAAAGTCCTCATGAGATAAACATATACAAAGATCAGTAATTTGATTGTTTGAACAATAATTCATTTGCTTTGTGTATTTCAATAGATGTCATGTGATTCCTTCTTTTCTGTTAAATGGATTTTAAATATGTCCTTATTTGAGAGGTAATTTAGTATATGTGATAGCATGCTTGACTTAGAACCAGGGAACATTTGGGTTCAAATTCAAGTCTGGAACTTACTGTGTTGCCATAGATTAATCTCTTACTTCTTCAAGGCTTTGTTCTTTTATCTGGAACAATTCCTGGTACGACTTCATAGGGATCTTAAAATGAGATAACTGGAAAAACTCTTTGTGAGAATAAAAATACAATGTAAGTGTCAAGTGTTATTATTTGTAAGACCGAGGGTGAAAACTACCATCTAAGGGCTCCAAATTTTTAATTTTATTAATAGCAAAGGGATATTTTCAAATCATATAGCTACTGCATTGTTTAGCAGGCATACAATGAATAGAAAGTTATAACAGGAGCCTCCGCTACCACCTTTAATGCATTTTACTGAGGGTACAGTCTCATGGAAATGCTTATTGTAGGGCACATAAAGAAGGCATCTTGCTCCCTTGAATTAATAGGAATATATATTCTAATTAATTGACAGCAAGGATTGTTGATAGAATGAAGGAATAGATCTCTAGCTCCCTAAGCTAGCACCCTGACACAGCCAAATAAATTGCTGAGACTCTGTCTTTATAAAATATATGATGCAGCTATGCAATAATCATCCTAGGTTTCCCCTGTCCTCCATCTATAATTTTGGATGCAGGTTTCCACCCCCAACCCCTGCCACTAGCCTTAAATTTACTATGTAGAAAAGCAAAAAATAAAAATCTGCAGTTGAAAATTAAAATAAAGAACAAAAGCAAAAGTCAGAAGAATTATTGTGTATTTGGCAGCAATTGATGTAGGACTATCACTGCACAATAGATAACAGTTTGCTTCCCCTTGTGTTTGAAAATAAGACAACATATCAACAATTAGTAGGAATTATTTTTTATTTCTTTTTTCCAGGAGTGATGATAGTCCTTATGGAGGCATCCACATCCCAGGGATTCGAACCCAGGCTGTCCTGACCCAAGTGCCCCACTCTATCTTTCCCTTCCCACTTTGTGACCATCGCCACCCATTGGTGAGACAGCCAGTTGCAGTTAGCCATACGGTTTTTTGAAGCAGTAAGTGAATGGCTCCTTATAAGGATTGAATGTATGACCTTGGCTTCATTAGTAGCATCCAGACCAGATAAAACAATTCATTTACTTAAAATGTCATGTTCCAGGGCACCATTTAAAGCCACTTCAGTGAATTTCAGAGAGCTGGGGCAGAAATGGTACAGGATCCATCTTGGATACAAAACATTTGAAAACTGCCTCCTATTACTTTGCTACGCCACATGACCCTTATTAAACTTTACAATTTAATGTGACATTGACACAATTACAGAAGACCAATGATGAAGCATTCTATCCATTCCCTGACAGAGAGATGATGGACTCAAGGTACCAAATGAGACATACATTTTCTGACATGGTCAATGTGGGAATTTGTTTTGCTTGACTATCCATATTTATTGCAAGGGATTTGCTTTTCTTTCTTTTTTCAGTTTGGAGAGAAGTAGAAGGTGGGGGTAGAAGAGGGCTAGCAATAAGTTTGCCTTTCCAAAAAAAAAAAACAGGAAAAAAAGGTTATTGAACATTTTTTAAATATACAGAAAAGAACAGAAGTAATGCCAGAAGGAAACACAGAAATACATGATGACTTTGAAAGTTACATGTTGAATTTCTTATGTACTGAAAAAGAAAAGCAAGCTCTACATAATGGAATCATGGCTTTATATAGAACCTTCTTTTCCTGTTCTACTGTGGATATAGATTTACTCAATTAATTTGATGTTTAAGTTAAGAATAAAGACAAAGAAAATAAAGAAACAAAGGTGAAGTTGAGACTGCAAGTTGAATTAGGCTTGTTAGGAAAAGATTTCCTGGTATGGTAGAGACATTACATCTTTCTTGCATTCTAACTTCTAAAAGTAATAATAAATAAAATATATAAATAATAATGACTTTTTAAAAATGACTTTTTATATAAATAATAAATGACTTTTTAAAAATAGGAATATTTTAAGTAAGTTTTATATACATATCCTATCTTTTCATGTGCATTTGATCATTATGCATATAAATGGTTGATACTCTTCAATTAGGGGCAAGTAGGTGGTACAATGGATACAGTACCAGGCCTGCAGTTGGGAAGATTCATCTTCCTGAGTTCAAATATGGCCTCAGATACTTCTTAGCTGTATGACCCTGGGCAAGTCATATAACCCTGTTTGCCTCAGTTTCCTCATCAGTAAAATGAGCTGGAGAAGGAAATGGCAAACCACTCAGTACCTTTGCCAAGAAATGTGCTTTTTAAAATTTTTTTTCAGTTTGGAGAGGAGTAGGAAGTGGGAGGGAGAAGAGTGTTAACGGAACAAAAAACTTGCCTCTCCAAAAATAAAGAAATTAACTTTTTTAAACACACAGAAAAGAACACATGTAATGCAAAAAGGAATCACAAACAGTTGAATACAACTGAAAAACAACTGAACAAAAATGTTCAATTACCTAACCTCTATGAAAATTCTCTTAGAAACTAAAATCACACAAACATGAACTGATACAAAGTAAAGTGAGCAGAACCCAGAGAACCTTGTACATGGTAACAGCAATATTGTAACAATAATCAACTATAAAAGACTTAGTTGCTGTGATCAAAACAATAACCCATGGTAATTCCAAAGGTCTCATGATGAAAAATAATATCCACCTCCATAGAGAGAACTGATTAACTCTGAATGCAGAATGAAGTATTTTTTTCACTTTCTTTTTCTTTTTACAACATGGCTAATATGGAAATATGTTTTGCATGACTTCACATGTATAGCAGGTATGATATTTCTTGCCTTCTCAATGGACAGGGGAGAAACTAGAGGGAGAGAGAATTGGGAAATTAATTTTTTTAATAAGTGTTAAAAAATATTTAGTGTTAAAAAAATAAAAGAAATTGAGATTGCAGTGTTTGAGGTGGAAGGCATCTCATGAGGTTGAGCTATCTAGTCAGGGGATTATCGATTAGGAGTTAGAAGG
This sequence comes from Petaurus breviceps papuanus, assembly GCF_028583685.1. Lineage (NCBI taxonomy): Eukaryota > Metazoa > Chordata > Mammalia > Diprotodontia > Petauridae > Petaurus > Petaurus breviceps. The sequence goes on along the minus strand of NW_027186296.1, from coordinate 1,535,813 downwards.
GTCCTCAAAGACCATTCAGTCCAACCCATTCATTTTGCAGATAAAGAAATTAAGACCCCCCCAAATTAAGAAACTTATACAAAGTCACAAAAAGTATCAGAAATGGGATTCAAATCCAGGTCCTCTCAAGAGTTATGCTCTTTCTCTGTACCATGCCAAAAACTCTTCATTTTGCAGATGAGGAAATAAAGCCCAAGCAGGTTGACTGATATCCCTACGGGCATATATATAGTGGTTGACTGATATCCCTAAGAGCATATAAATAGTATTTGTCTATGGTGGGATTTTAACCCAGGTTTTCCTGAGCCAAGTCCAGTACTCTGGATTAGAATGTCAGAATGATACATAGTTATGTACATATATTAAAAAAAAACTTTTTATTCAAAGAAAGTTTATATTTTTCCTATTCTGTCTCTACGTAACATTGTTTACACCTATAATGGAGGGGAGAAATGACAAGATCTCCTAAAATCCCCCTGTAAATCCAGGATACTGTAGGTCAAGACTATTAGCCCCAGTTGTCTTGGCCTACTTGCACATTGTTGAAAAAAAATTACTAGCCCACAAATTTATTATTGATCATACTAGTATGCAAATAACGAAATAACATTTTATCATTCTTCATTGCTCATACAATAAAGTCATGTTTGTAAGGCTGTCAAGCTCTAGTCCAATGCTGTTCCTAGCACCTTGGACAGAAACCACATGTAGCTATGTTTTTACCTTAGTTACAGAAAGCTGAGTGGAGTGGGTAGTCATGGTTCAGAACAGAGACCAATAGTTGGTGCAGTTATGCCAGGAAAGTATAACCCTTCTCTCTACTGAAACTGGGGTAGGAGAAGAAAGGCCTTGTGAGAAAGTGACCCACAATTATGGGAACCTGGGGGTAGGGACTGTATAGCTATATAAAGTATGTTGTAAGGATAACTTTGGGCAGGCATCAAGCATATCTCACCTGTCACCACCAAAAACCATGGCTTCTTTTACCATGTTAGTGATATAAGGCATTGTCCCATTCATCCTATATGATAATTATAGTTCTAATCCTGTTTTTAACTCGGGGGGATAAATTGGACAGCAAAAACTCTAAGAAATAAGGACAAGCCATAATTCATCCTGAACATATTTCTCCCTCTAAGTGGTATAAAGCCCTGGACTTGGAAACAGGAAGACTTGGATTTTTATCTTGCTTCAGACACTTAATATCTATGCAACCTCAAGTATGTCATTTAACCTCTGCCAGCCTCAGTTTCCTTATCTATTCCACAGATTGTTGTGAAAATCAAATGATATAACATACATTAAGTGCTTTGCAAACCTTAACATTCTTTCTAAATGCTAGATGTTGTCATTGTCATTGTCATTGTTGTTGTAATCGTCTTGAGGATGTAGCTCTCTTACTAAGTTCAACTGGAAGGAATCAGGAAAATGAAACCACCATTTATATTTCTGAATGCAAACAGGTTCCTGCCTCACCAACTTATTAACTTCTTTGATTCCAACATGGCTTATGGTTCATGAATCTGTCTGAATTCCCTAACCTCATTTCTAACCTTCAACATCTGCTTGGTTTGCATGTTTGTTTCCTACAGTCTTATCACTTAACCTGTCCTCTTCACATTTTTGCCTTGAATCTCCCCTTTGTGAATTCCAGCTAGGCTAAGTAGAGCAATTTGTCCAGCCTTACTCACCTCACTGGTCCACTTCAATACCCATGCAAAGGAGTTAATCCCCTTACCCTTAATTTCTGTATATCTTACTGACAACTGATGGCCTAAACCCATCTTCCTGGCCCCAAATCTTAGTGGACCTGGCTATAATATTTCCAAGGCTGAGCAATACAAAAGCATCTGGGAAGCTCAGCTTATTTAGGGGAACTTCAAAAGTTAGGAGAGGGAGAACTCAAGGCTGTTATGGTAGTTCTGTTTCTAATTTTCAGCTCACTGAATAACAAAGTCAGATCTCAAATCTGAAGCAAGAGTTTTGTATTGTGCTGCAGCTTAGTCATCAGTTAACTTTATTATATAAGGGTATTTTCTGAAATTATATAAAAAAGGATGATTGCCCAGTCATGATCACTAGGCAAAAGAAAACAAATAGTTCTGGGAATCTTGAACTAAAGAAGAAAAAAAGACACCTGGTGAGTAGTTCTTCATGCTACTTTAATGCCTCACAAAATTTTTGTATCATGATGCATACAGGAAGTGAATTCTGAATGCTATTCAAACAGCAGGAGAGCAGTTTTGACAGTCATATCTGCTGGAAATCTGTACACTCAGGCAGGCACTCTATAGTTCTCCTTACAGCCTTTTTTTTTTTCATGACATTTCCATTAATTCTACAATACCTTCCTTTAAAAAGGGAATTGAAATAGATAAGAATCTTGTTCATTAAGTGCATTTTAAAATGTATTTGTCATTTGGGAGTTTCCCCAGTGTGAAATATCCAATAGGCCTAAAGGCACAGGTACATTTGGCCTCAATGGGAAAATGTTTCTGAAAATAATAAAGGTTGGATAAGTGATTCAGTCTGAGTAGGAGGTTCCTCTCAGGGGAAAGTCCTTCACTTTGGGAGGTTCCTAAACTCATTCAGGCCACGAGGGTACCAGTTAGTGCATGACTGTGGTAATTTGCTAAACAGTACCCTAGTGACCTGAAAGAATTAATGCTACCAGAGAGACAAACTTACCTACAGGGAGCAAATTAGACATTGGCAGACTCCATCTGATTATTTTGTAGTTTATATTTATAGTGTAAAAGAGTCAACAAGTATTTATTGAGTCCCCAGAGGGCACATAGTATTGTAATAGATGCTCAGGGTACCATATTAGTGATTAGACACAGTTCCTGCCCTCAAGGAGATTTGCAATATAATGGAGAAGACAATAGACTCTACTATTAACTTGGATAAGTACAAATAACTATAAGAATTGCAGAAATGTAATTGAGAGGGAGAGGGTGGAGAATTTCTCCTTGCAGATTAGGGAAAGATGGTGTTAATTGAAGAAAACCCTATAGGAAAATTTGGAATTTATCTTTTCAGATTATGGAAAGGGTGACGTTAACCTAGGTAAATTTTTCTAAAAGAAGCAGGTCTTGAACTTTTTAAAAGGAAGGTAAAGCTATGAGATGACAACCAAGGGGAGATAGACTCCAAGCCTTCAGGATATCCTATATAGAGATTTTAATGTGAAAATGAAGAAGCAAATACATAGAGGCAACCAGTATGCTGGCTTGGCTAGAACAAAAGTTATGGTCTGAGGTAGAGTGGCAGATAAGCATTTAGCACAGTGCCTGGCCCATAGTAGGTACTATAAAAATGTTAGCTATTATTGTTGTTGTTGTTATCTGTAAAATGGAGATAATAATAGCTCCTACCTCTAGGAGGTTTTTGTAAAGTTGTTTGCAAACCTTAAAAGTACTATATAAATGCTAGCTGTTATGGTGTGTGTGTGTGTGTGTGTGTGTGTGTGTGTGTATGGTGAAACAACTTTGAAGCCCTCTGAAATATTTAATACAACTGGATGTGGCCCCTTGGGCGGTATCATTTTACCTTTCTCAAAGAATGGCAGACAATAATGGGAAATCCCCCTCTCTCCTCTCACACCCTTCCATTTCAGAGTTGTTAGCACAATACTAGGATTTCAACATTCCTCACCTTTTCCAGCTGCAGCTTAATTTTAAATTCTGTAGTCTAGAGTAGATCTTATCGAATTCATGATATTCTTAAGAGCACTTCAAGATCCTTTTTAAAACAAGACTTGCATACACCTACTTACTTACTTTATTGCTTCATTTTCCAACTCTAAAAGGACACGAGTCTACTAAAGCAATTTACTGTGGCTGTAACCTAAAATTTTAACTTTCACTGAGAGGCCATTTTACCTCTTCTTTTACTATTCCTGACCAAAATTAGTAAGAGGGAGAATCAAGTCAAGCTACATGTCATAACTGTATTGAAGGTCAGTGAGTTTTAAACAAATTGCGTGCAATTCATAAATAATCGACTTGCAATTTGTACTGACCTACTAGGGAAGCACTGTTCTCTTCAAACACCTTTAAAGTACAAGACAACCAATTACTGGCACCTGTGGGAACCATGATGAAACAGATGCTTGAGTGCTAAAGTCAGCTACCAACAAAGGTCTTCTTTCATTGACATGGCTAATATCAGAGTAAGATAATTCAATATTGTGTCTACATATTTTCCTTTTTCACAACAACAGAGGTTACTTGAATTGTAACTCTTCTTGAAGGAAGAAGAATCATAGAATTTTTAACCTTGCACAAATCTCCAAGGTCATATATCAGAGAATCATAGAATTTCAGAATTGAAAAAGCATTCAGCAGCCATCTGATCCAGCCTTTGCCTGAACAGAAATCCCCTCTATCACATACCAGTGTCAAGTGGTCATATAGCCTTTAATAATAATAGCTAGCATTTATAAACCACCTAATTATGTGAAACATACTGAACTGCGTGCTGTTTACAAATATTGCCTCATTTTATCTTTACAACAACCTGGGGAATTAGATATTATTATCCCCATTTTATAGCTGAGAAGACTGAAACCTACAGAAATTAAGTGACTTGCTCGAGGTTACAGAGCTAGTAATCAGATGAGGCCAGATTTTAATTCAAGGGATAATAATAGTACCTACCTCCAGTGAAGAGGTTACCCAATAAGAGGGTTAGGGTTGCTCTGAAGATCCCAAAATAACAACAAGCTGGGTCCAGCCAAATGAATTCGACTCAAATCTTCTCAGCCAAAGAAAAGCAAAATTTATTAAAAGTTCACTTGCATTAGACACAGAGTAAGTCTGTGCTAGGTCATTCCATGGCACTCTCACAGTGCTCTCACTATTCTATGGTACTCTCTCTCACTCACATGGTATGAGATGGGGTCTTAGGTTGTGGGAGGAATCTAGGGGTGGTCTAGAGGAAGAGTTTGGGGAGGGTCTTCAGGAGGAGTTGATGAGGTCTATGAGTGATTAAGGGTGGGAAGCCATGTGGAGACACAAACAATGGTGGGCTAGTCCAGTTTAAGGGTGGGAAGTCTAATAACAGATTTGCCTCTTCAAATGAAATGATTTAATCAAGAGTCCAAGAGAGGTTCCCAGAGCCTGTACCTCAAAGACTCAAGGAGACCTAGAGGAGGTTCCCAGAGCCCATACCTCATCACCAGGATTGTTGTGAGGGTCAAATGAGATATTTTAAAAGTGCTTATAATCAGGCCTGGAACATTGCAAGTGCAATATAAATGTTAATTACTATTATTATTATCATCATCATATCCTTATTGTTATAGGCGAAGAGAAAGGAGACTCTGACTTTGGGAGTTTTAAAAGGTCAGGAGAGTGAGTTACAAAAATTCAGGAGCTGAGGGGCTGCTAGGTGGCACAGTGAGTAAAGCACTGGCCCCGGAGTCAGGAGGACCTGAATTCGGTTCAGGCCTTAGACACTTAACACCCACACACACACAAAAAAAACTAGCTATGTAACCTTGGGGCAAATTACATAACCCCAACTGCCCTCCAAAAGGCAAAAAAAAAAAAAAAAGAATTCAGGAGTTGGAATCCAGGCTAGGTGTTATAAGAAATCCAGCACTAATGATCCAAAGACCAGGGAGTAACCTTTGAGAGGACTTTTGGCACCCCATCCCAATATAGGCTGAGAAGAGGCTTCATCTGGCAGAGATGTCACATTTGGATGTGAACTTGGTGGCACTAATGTTATGTAGGAACTCAACTAAGTTTTAAACCTCCTCCAAGACTGGGGTGATATTAGGGAAAATATTCTCCAAAGGTGTTAAGGGACATGATATTTGTGCATTTGTTCTTGCACAAATAACCCTTTGTAAAAGCTACCCAATGTTAAGTGGCTAAAGAGAACAGGAGTGCTAGTCAATGACTCCATTACAATGTGGAGAACACAGATGGTGGGGATTCCAGTTAATGGCAGGAGGAAAAATAAATACTCTAACTCCTTATGCTACACTAAAATTCTAAGGAGTCAATGTAGCTGGTCTGAAAGAGTCAGAACATAATTGTTACACTAGTGAGTGGGTTCTACATATGCCGATGTTTTTTGGATGGAGAAATTAATTATTCCACCCACTGAAATAGTCAATAGATGCAAAAATCACTCCAGAGACCATTAGCAAGATCCTCTCATACTCCCCAGTTCAGTTTTGAAATCCTGAATGTGTTTCAAAATTGTCCAATACAGAAATCTTATAAGGGACTTACAAGGAGACTCCTGTGCTTCCTGGAGGCTTTCGGTGATACCCATAAAGTATCTCTATCAAGGAAGAAAGCTGATCAATACCTAGAGCTTTGAGAAACCAGTCAGACTACACTGACAGTGGAACCCAAAGCACCTGTCTCTTATTTTTTTTTTAAAGAAAAAAATGTCTCTCCATGTAGTGAATTTAGATATCAAGAAGTATTTCAGCTATAGGAGAAAACTGGCTTTTTTAATCAATAGTTCAAGCTAAATTTAAAATCAGATTCCAGAGGAGTTTGACAAATGGATTAAAGTAGAACATAAATTCCTCATGTCACCCAGTCCCTTAAACCTTGATGTCAGTAACATGGCTAATCATTCCACTATTATAAAAGTCTAATACATTTTACATGTTTTAAAAAATAAATAAAAGAACCACAAAGGGTGGGAGTGGAAAAGAGAAAATTAAGATTTGATCAAAATGTTTTTTTTTTTCTTGCCAGTCAGTCATATAAACACAGAAAAACCCATTGGACATTAAATTCAATTCCAAATTCATTTTTAAAAGTATTTTTCACCTAATCATTCAACTAAAAGTTAGTGATCATCCTAACCATTTTGCAGAGAAAATGTAATCATTTGTGTGGTTATGTTGTATCCTTCTCTACAGAAACTTTCTCCCAATACAAATTAGTTAGCTACAGTTCTTTAACAAATTCGTGGACTAATCTCTTTTTCCTTCAATTCTCCAGTCATACAGGATTTTTGAAACTATTGCTAATAGTAATAATAATAATAATCTGACTCCTTTGTAACTTCTAAATTCTATTGTAGAGGTCACCATAAGATGTTGAGGTATAGGGTTAGGGGTGCATGAGACCCCAAAATAGCAACATATCGGGTCCTGCCAAATGAATTCGACTCAAGTCTTCTCTCAGCCAAAGTAAAGCAAAGTTTATTAAAAGTTCAACATAATGGGTAGACTCTTAAGGAGCTCGTATTGGACAAGCAGGCCAGAATAATGACACTGAGTGAGTCTGTGCTAAATAATTCTCTGGCTTTCTTTTCTCAAGGAGGCAAGATGGTGTCTTATATGCAGAGAGGTTGTGGGAGGAATCTAGAGGTGGTCCAGGGGAGGATTTGGGGGAGGGTCTTCAGGAGGAGTCAGATGAGGACAGACTCCAGTGACTAGAGATTTAGGGTGGGAGGTAGTTGAAGGCTACTGGGAGATGAGACAATGGAGGGTTTGGAAGGATCTAGGGTGGAAGCTAGCTGGACAAAGGAGGGCTAGGCTAGTAACAGAGGTTTGGGCCAGCCACAGTGAAAGGCTTATGGCCTCAGGCAAATTCCTCATCAAATGGGAAGATTCAATCAGAGTTGGGGGGGGGGGGTTCCAGAGCCTGTACATAATCACCATTGGTTTAAAGTGTATTCCATTATACTGGAATACACTTTCTATTCAACATGAATCTCATTAACTAATAATAGTCAACACTTCATTTATGTTTTTTCACTTTCTCTCCCAGGATAATCACAGAAAACAGGAAATGGTCAAATTAAACAAATATTTTTGACTTGATATATTTTCCTTTTCCAAACTCCAGTATTAATAGAAATGTACAAGAGTTATTTTTCCATAGTAATAAATGCAGATAAAGTGACATTATTTATTATACAAAGATATGATTTATGAGGTGAATATTTTTTAAGTAAGGCACAATTGAGATATGTAGAAATAAGTGTTTCAGATCTGCTCCCCCCCCTTTTATTAAACATGAGCAAACTAATCGCTATTTAAATTTTCTAAAACTGGTGTCTTCGTGAGTTTAGACTTTCCACCTGGAGGAAATGTTTATGACCAACTTATAAATCTCTACCTTTAAAAATTAATTCACATGCATTAAATCAGTAGGAGTTCTTCATTCACAGGGAAAAACATCAGGCTTCTAAGTGGGTCTCTCAAAGTTATTCAGTGAGGCTATGTGTGTTCTGTGATGAAGGCTGAAAAATATTCTTTTAAACATTCAAATTCTAAATCAAGCCAGGAAGATGAAATATGTTAACTTTACTCAGAAGGAGAAAATATAGTGATGGTGATAAAAGCAAAGGTAATTTACATTTCTATAGTAGCTTCCTTCTAAAAATGCCAGCTTGGTTTGTAAGCATTAAGTAAGCCTGATTACATTCTCTGTGAAGAAGTTACTGGTCTCATAGGGACAATAGCTATTTAGTTGGGTAAACTGAGTCAAAGAATAATTAAACAATGTTTTAAACCCAAACAGTAGGTTAAGAAAAAGGGACTAAAAGTCTTCTTTGAAAATTTTCTTAATCCACAAACAATGCTTCTTTTCATAGTCTATATGCCTCAATCAATGAACCAGCCAGGTGGCACAAGGGACAGAGTACTGGGCCTGGAGCTAAGGAGACAAGTTTAAACCCCTCCATACACAATTACTATCTGTGTGACCTTAGGCAAGTCACTTAACCACTGCTTCAGTTTCCCAATTTGTAAGTCCCAGGGTTATTGCAAGGAACTATGCTTCCTGGAAGATAGGTACTATATAAATACTAATTGTGTATCATTTTACTATTGCTAATAGTAATAATAATAATCCAACTCCTTTGTAACTTCTGAATCCCATTGGTTTATTTCCTACCACCTGCAAACATGTCTAAGTCTCTCCATCCTCAAAAAAACCTTTCACTTGATCTTTCTATTCTTGCTATCATCATATATCTCTTCTGCACTTTCCAGCTAAACTCCTTGAAAAAACTTTTTTCACTCCTCTCACCCATTTCTTGTTCTCTTCTAATCCAGTCTTTTACCTCATCATTCCACAAAAACTTTTTCCAAAGTTACCAATTCTTTCTTAATTGCTGAATTCAACTGACCTTTCTCAGTTCTCATTCTTTTTTTTTTTTTTTTGAGGGCAATTGGGGTTAAGTAACTTGCCCAAGGTTACACGGCTAGTTTTTTGTGTGGGTGCTGTGTCTGAGGCCGGAACCGAACTCGGGTCCTCCTGACTCTGGGGCTGGTGCTGTACTCGCCACCTAGCCACCCATCAGTTCTCATTCTTATAGAACTCGATATCCATTGCCATTGTTGATCACCTTCTCCTGAATACTCTTCTCTGTAGGTTTTCTGGATACCGCTCTTTCCTGGTTCTCCTCCTACCTATCTTGCTGCTCCTTCTAAATCTCCTTTGCTATATCCTCTTCCCAATCCCAGATCGCGCCTTCTAACCATGGGTACTCCACAAGGTTCTATCCTGAACTCTCTTCTCCTTTTCCTCTATACTACTTCACTCGATGATCTCATTAGTTCCTATGGATTTAATTAATATTTCTATGTTGATGATTCTCAAAAGTACATATACTGATTAACCTCTCTGATGACTTCTAACCTCTCATCTCCAACTGCCTTTCAGACATCTTGAGTTGGATGTCCAATAGACATCTTCAACTCAATATATCCAAAACTGAACTCATTATCTTTCCCCTCAAATCTTTCCTCCCTCCCTCCAACTTTTGTTATTACTGTATAGGACAACACTATACTCCTGGTCCCTTATGAACTAGGTGTCATCCTCAAATTCTTCACTATCTCTCATGCTTCCCATCCAAGCTGTTGCCATGGTCTGTCAATTTCACCTCTTTCAAATACCTACCCTTCTTTCCTCTGACGCTGTGAGCACAGGTGCAGGCCCTCATTACCTCATACCTAGACAATTTTAATAGCCTTCTGGGGGGTTTTCCTGCCTCAAAAATCTCTCCCAATTCCAATCCATTCTCAATTCAGTCACCAAAGTGATTTTCATAAAGTGGAGATCTGGCTATGTCACATCCCTACTTAGTAAACTCCAATGGCTCCCCATAAAATTCTGTTTAGTATTCAAAGCCCTTCATGTGCTACCTCCCTCCTACCTTTCCAGTCTTCTTACACCTTACTTTGTAACACATACTCCTCAATCCAGTGACACTGGCCTCCTGGCTATTCCATGAATAAATCAGACATTGTTATATCTCTCAGCTCTAGGCATTTTCTCTGCCTATTCCTCATGCCTGGAATAATTTCTTTCTTCATTTCTACCTACTGGTTTCTATGAGTTCCAGATAAAATTTCATCTTCTACAGGAACCCTTTTCCAAACTCTTAATTCTAGTGCCTTCCCTCTCTTAATTATTTCATATTTATTATGTATATTCTTTCTTTTTACATATTTGCTTGTAGTCTTTCCCATTGGATTGAGAGCTCCTTGAGGGCAAGAACTTTTTTTTGCCTTCTTTCCTTATCCCTACTGCTTAGCACAGAGGCATGGATATAGGGTAGGACTTAGTGAAAAGAAGTTTGTCTTCATTGTAGATAGCAAAGAAGGTATAAAAAGAGCTCTATAGTTTATATTCCCCTTGCCCCTACTCCTTTCACCAACCCAAATTATGAGATTTGACTACAAAGTAACGGGATTATTCCATTTCTGCTTAGATGAATATGCACTTTGTAAATTTTTTTCTTAATCATACCTTGAATACTCTAGATCTTTTTCTATAGAAATGAAAGACTATTGATATTCAAAGTTGGAAAGGACAATTGCCAAATTGATGAATTAGGGTTATATTTGCATTTATATTTCTAAGAATAGTCATTTATCAGTGCAAGAAACACTTTTGGTAAAAATGCCTAAGGATAGAGGTAGCCAGTATAGCAGATAGAACACTGGATTTGGATTCATGAAGATGTGTTCCAATCTTACCTATAAAAAACTTAGGACCTTTGAGAGCTATGTGAAAGTTTTTAAAACTCTTTAAGTGTTTCTCCGTCTATATAATGATGGGGATTAGACTTCATAAAATCTAATCCCTTCTGACTCAAAATATTTGATCATATGAATGAAGGATCCACACTACCTTTTTGTGGGGCATTTCCTTTGGCTAAGGCCCTGACCTTGAAACCTGGAAGAATTACACAAATCTACTAAGATATCCCCAAAAGACTGGAACCAATAAAATATCACTTTTTTTCTCAATTACTTGAAAAAAAATTTAAGTATTTGTTTTTTTTTTAATTTTGAGTTGCAAATTCTCTCCCAAACTTTCCTACTCCTTCCATGAGAAGGAAAAAAAATTGATGCAAATTATAATGTGAAGTTATGGAAAACATATTTTCATGTTAGCCATATTGCCAACAAAGACATAAATTACAAAAGAAAACACAAGAGGGGCGGCCAGGTGGCGCAGTGAGTGAGTGGCATTGCCTCTGGTGTAGGGAGACCCAGAATCAGTTCTGACCTCAGATACTCAGCACCCACACCAAAATAACTGGCCATGTAACCTTGAGCAAGTTACTTAACCCCAATTATTTACCCCCCCAAAAAAAAACCACAAGAAAAATAAAATTAAAAGTATGCTTTATTCTGTATTCAGATTTGCCAATTCTATCTCTGGAGGTTGATAGGATTTTTCACCATAAGTCCCTTAGAATTGTCTTAGATTTTTGTATTGGTCAGGATAGGTATGCCAGTAATAATTAATCATCATGCAATATTGTTGTTACTGTGAAAAATGTTTTCTGGTTCTACTTACTTCACTTTGAAGCAATTCATGCAAGTTTTCCCAGGTTTTTCTGAAAACATCCCGCTCATCATTTCTTATAGCACAACAGTATTCCATCACAACCATATACCACAATTTGTTCAGTCATTCCCCCATTGGTGAGTATCTCCTCATTTTCCAATTTTTCCCAAAACAAAAAGACATTGTAAATATTTTTGTGCATGTTATGTCCTTTTCCTTTTTCTTTGCTCTCTTTGGGAAACAGACATGTATTGGTATTCCTGGATCAAAGAGTATGCAATTTTAAAGCCCTTTGGGCATAGTTCCAAATTATTCTCCAGACTAGCTGAAAAAGTTCACAATTCTATCAAAGGCACATTAGTGTCCCAGTTTTTCCACATAGCTTCCAACATTTGTTAATTTCCTTTTCAGTCATATTAATCAATATCATAGGAGAAAGGTGGTACTTCAGTTGTTTTAATTTGGCTCTCTCCAATCAATAGTGACTTAGAGTATATTTTTTTCATTTGACTACAGATAACTTTAATTTTTTTCTTCTTAAAACTGCCTTTTCCTATCCTTTGACCATTTATCAATTGGGGAATGACATATATTCTTATAAATTTGACTCAATCCTGTATATACTTAAGAAATGAGGCTCTTATCTGACAAATGCTATTTTAAAAATTCTCCAGTTTCCTGCTTTCCTTGTAATTTTGGTTGCATTGATTGGTTTGTGCAAAACTTTTTCAATTTAAGGTAATCAAAATTACACATTTTCCATCCTTTAATTGCTCTCTGTTGCTTTTTTTTTATCACAAACTCTTCACTTATTCATAGAATCAACAGGTAAAAATTTCTCTCCTCCCTAATTTGCTTATTTTAATACACTTTATGTCCAAATCGTGGACCCCTTTTGGCCTTATAATGGTATGTGTTATGAGATGTTAATCTATACATGTTTTCTGCCAAAATATTTTATAGTTTTCTCAGCAATTTTTATCGGATAGTAAGTTCTTTCCCCAATACTTTAGATCTTTGTGTTTATCAAACATTAGACTACTAGGGTCATTTAATGTATATTGTTAATCTAATCTATTTCACTGATTCACACTCTATTTCTTTTCCAGTACCAGATGGTTTTGATGATTACAACTTTGTAATGTAGTTTGAGAACTGGTACTGCTAGCACACCTTCAAATTTCTTTTCACTGATTTTCTTGATATTCTTGACCTTTTGTTTCTCCAGATGAATTTTGGTTTTTTTTTTTTCTAGCTCTGTGAAATGATTTTTTAGTAGTTTGATTGTTATGGCACTGAATAAGTAAGTTAATGTAGGTGAAATTGTCATTTTTATTATATTAACTCAGTCTACCCAAGAGTAATTAATATGTCTCCAATTGTTCAGTACTGACTTGATTTGTGTAAAAAGTGTTTTGTAATTGTGATCATATAGTTCCTATGTTTTTCTTGGCAGATAGATTCCCAAGTATTTTATATTGTCTGTAGTTATTTTAAATGAAATTTCTTATTCTATCTCTTCCTACTAGGCTTTGCTGGTAAGATATTAAAAAAAGCTGATGATTTGTATGCATTTATTTTATATGCTATAACATTGCTGAAGCTGTTAATTATTTCAAATATTTTGTTTTGGTTGATGCTCTAGGATTCTCTAAATATGCCATCATATCATCTGCAAAGAGTGATAGTTTCATTTCCTCATTGTCTGATCCAATTTCTTCAGTTTATTTTTTTCTTTTGTCATAAAGCTAATATATCTAGTACAAGATTGAATAATAGTGCCAATAATGGACATCCTTGCTTCACTGTTAACCATATTGGTAAAGTTTCTAGCTAATCTCCATTACAGAAAATGTTTGCTGATGATTTTAGATAGATACTAGTTATTATTTTATTGAAAGCCCTGTTCATCCCTATGCTTCCTAATGATTTTAATAGGAATGAGTGTTGTATTTTGTCAAAAGCTTTTTCTACATCTTTTGAGATAATCATATGATTTTTTTTTTTTGCTTTTTGGCGGGGGGAAGGTAAAGAAATTGGGGTTAAGTGACTTGCCCAAGGTCACATGTCTAGTAAGTGTGTCAAGTGTCTAAGGCTGGATTTGAACTCAGGTCCTCCTGACTCCAGAGCCAGTGCTCTATTCCCTGCACCACCTAGTCACCCTAGATTTTGTAATATTGAATAAGCCCTGCATTCCATGTATAAATCTCACTTGGTCAACTTTTTCTATATTGCTGTAATCTCCTTGCTAGTATTTTATTTAAAATTTTTACATCAGTATTAATTAGGGAAATTGATCTATAGATTTCTTTCTGTTTTTGCTTTTCTTAGTTAAGGTATCAGAACTATGTTTTTGTCATAAAATATATATCACTAGGACTCCTTCTTTGCCTATATTTTTCCAAATAGTTTATATAGAATTAGAATTAATTGTTCTTTAAATGTTTGGTAGAATTCATTCGTGAATCCATCTGTTTGGGGAGATTTTTCTTAGGGTTCTCATTTATGATCTGTTCAATTTCTTTTTCTAAGATAGGGTAATTTAAGCATTCTATTTCCTCTTCTGTTAAGCTGAGCAATTAATATTTCTGTAAATATTTATGTAGCTCACTTAAATTGTTGTATTTATTGGCATATAATTGGGGAAAATAGCAGACAATAATTGTTTTAACTTCATCTTCATTGGTTTTGAATTTACCCTTTTAATTTTTGATACTGGCAACTTCTGGCAACTTCGTTTTTTTTTTTAATCAAAATTAGCAATGGTTTATCTATTCTGTTGTTTTCTTAAAACTAGCTCCAAATTTTATTTATTAGTTCAATGGTATTCTTGTTTTCAATTTTGTTAATCTCTCCTTTGATTTTCAGGATTTGCAATTCAGTGTTTAAGGATTTTTAATTTGCTCCTTTTCTAGTGCTTTTTTTAGTTGCATGTCCAATTTATTGTTCTGCTCTTTCTCTCTTTTAGTTTAGTAAATTTTTTGTTTTGTTTTGTTTTGTTTTTAGGGATTAAATTTTCCCCCTAAATACTGCTTTGGCTGCATCCCATTTCTTTTGATATTCACTATTGTCATTCTCTTGAAAGAGATTATTGCTTGTTTCTGGTATCTGTTCTTTTACCCACTCATTCTTTCAGACTAGATTATTTAGCTCCCAATTGTTTTTTAATCTATGCTTACATAGCTCATTATTGAACATCATTTTTATTCCATTTGGTCTAAAAAAGGTACATTTCATATTTCTGTCTTTCTGAATTTGGTTGCAAAGTTTTTATGTCCTAATACATGGTCAATTTTTGTGAACATGTCATGTACAGCTAAATTTACCTAGTTTTGAGAGGGCAAAGTTGAGTTCTCTCACTACTATAGTTTTAGTGTTCATTTCCTCCTGTAAGTCATTTAATTTTTCTTTTAAAAATTTGGATGCGGTGCCATTTAGTGTGTATAGGTTTAGTATCGGTATTGCTTCTTTGTCTATGACACATTTTAGCAAAATGTAGTTTCTGTACTTATTTCTTTTAATTAGTTCTATTTTTGCTTTGCTGAGACCATGATTGCTACCCCTATCATTTTTTTTATCTCAATTGAAGCATGATAGATTCTGCTTTGCCCCTGTATTTTTATTCTGCACGTGTCTCTTTGTTTCAAGTGTTTTTCCTGTAAACAATATACTGTTGGATTCTAGTTTTTCATCATTTCTGCTATCTGCTTCCATTTTATGGGTGATTTTATCCCATTCACATTCATGCTTATCATTACTATATCTTTGCTTCCATTCTATTTTTCACCATTTCTCTCTCTCTCTCTCTCTCTCTCTCTCTCTCTCTCTCTCTCTCTCTATATATATATATATATATATATATATATATATATATATATATATATCCACTGACTGTCCTCAAAAGTCTGTTATGATTCTAGCCACTGCCTTCTTTAATCTACACCCCCCCTTTTATTAGCACCCTCCCATCCCCTTCCCCTCAATTGTTGTTCCACCTCAATCTTTTGCTGGCTCTTCTGCTCCAGAATTTGATTTAAGGTATTATTCTAAAGTTGGTTATAAAGGAATTTAGGAGAGTTCAGGTGAGTCCCTGCCTCTACTCTGTCATTTTGGTTCTGCCCATAACAAGTAATGTTGTCCAAATACTACGTTCAAGTAAATCTGGCATAACAGATAAAGGGAGGTTGTATTTAAGTAAATATAAAAGAAGAGAAGGGGAAGAAAGGAGAAGAAAAGGAGAGGAGAGGGAAAGAAAGGAAAGGCCACAACTAATTTACAGTGAACTTGAGTCCACAAAATCCTAGATTGAGTATTTCTCAAAGGTATTCATAGAATTAATTTCAGCAGGATCATCTATATCTTTTAACACAAAATTTTCCATTTGTCTTACAGTATGGTCGTTTTCATGTCCCTTTGGAACAATGTCCCTTTCATGTCCCTTTGGAACAATCTAGAACTTGATATGAATGTCCAGATTATCATGCTGCACAGAAACAATCTGTAATTCTATAACCTTCCTAAATTAGCTAGCATTTTCAGGAGAATTGTCATGTTTTCCTAGGCCAGAAACATGTGTCATATATAGAAGTGTAAAATGTTTGTTTGAATACTCTTCACCAAATAAAATAAGAGGACAATCTGCTTATATGGCTTCTATTGGTGTTTTTAAAATGAAAGACAGGTCTCAGTTCATAACACTACTTCCCCTTGCCCTGAAATTTATTTTGAATTTTTCTTCTTAGTTTCCCTCTGTTCTAGATAATGTTTCTTTTCTGATGTTGTGTGTGTGCATGTCTGTGTATGTGTGCATGTGTGTGTATGTGTGTGTGTGTGTTAGGAGGGAAAGAAAAGTGGGGAAGAGGGAAAAAATAGGGAAAGAAAACAGATTCTGCTACCAAAATCAGAGTCAAATGAAAGGATTTATCTATGCCTGATCTGAATCCAGTGGTTCTTCTGGAAAAAAAAAAGATGCTACTTCAGTCAAACTACATTTCAATGAGTTATTGAGGCCTATCAGGAAAATTAAGTATATAAAAACAAACATACACAACAACAATCATGGCAACAAGAATGTTAGTTTAATTAAGACTTTGCATTTGGATTTCAAGACAGTAAATTTTTTTGCTTATCATGGATCCCTGACATAAAACATCAGACTATGAAATTCAAACATATTTATGGAATCAAAGTGTATTACCATTCATATATGGTTAATAAATCATTATGGTTCTTTCCTACTTTAACCTACCTCTAACTTGTTTTTAACCATGATATATATATATATATTCATATATAGTCATATATGTATATATGCACACATATGCTTATGTATGTATATGTGTATATATGCACATACATATATATGCATATATTCTGTTTAAATAGAAATAGCATATTATAGGTGTTTTACTAAAAAAATGAAGTTATAACATAGTAGAAAGGACACTAGACCAATACTACTTCTATAATCATTTGTTTGGTTGAAAACACCATATTTTGGAGCCTTCTTACTATTAATGAATATTATAAAGACTGAAATGAGGATTCCATCCTGATATCTGCTTCTTTGTTGACCCATTTTACTACTTTGAAGAACTATTTTTCCCCCATAGGAGTAAATGATTGGGTAGGTAATCTTTCCAATTGATGAAATCTTCCATTGGGTTTGTTTCTGTTGAAATTCTGTGAAAATCAATAGCCCTGAATTCCAGGCCTGCCTCACTCACAAATCCACTGTGGCTCTTCCACAGATCAATGAATCTCTCTTTAGTTCACTTTTCTTACCTATAAACTGACTATGACCTACTTCACAGAAATGTAAGGATTACCTTTAAGAAATAAAATATTTATCTATGAAGCCATCAGAAAAAAGTTGGAGATAAGACAAATAAGTAAAATGGATTTGTGTAGAGCAAAGAGCCATGCTTATAAGTTGACAAACTATCTTAATATCTCAAAGTTGTTCCATCCTCCAAATACAATTTAATAATTATTAATTTTTCAATACTTATAAAGATCTATGATTTCATAAACGTAGCTATTCCTTCCATTGATACAGCTTGAAATCCATTCAGGCATGTAGTAGACTATTATGGCCCAAATTATTCATCATTTTTTGGCCAAGTGTCTATGGTAGCAAGTCTCTCTAGTTATAGCTCAGCCAAATCTCAGGTAATAGACATAGAGTTTGATGTTAAACTCAGACTTGAAGCCTAACAGTGCTTTGAATGTGGGTCTAACATATAACATATAGCCAAATTGTTTTTAAAATATAAAAACCTTATTTTGTGAGTCATAAAATAAATAAATGAATAAAAAAATAGGGAATAAGCCAGATGTGATTTATTAACCCCTGCTTATATCTGTTCCACTATGGGATATTTCCCCAGAATCTGTGTACCACTGTGACAGGTTTCAAGTAGCCAAAGGTACTTTTGTGATAATACATCAAAGTAAGACTTTAGGGTCGTAACTGGATAACAAACAATTGCATAGATGATTTTCAATGCTCTCTAGAACCTTAGAACCTAAGAGAGATAAGATTGATGAGGAAATGGGGGAGTGATAGAAGAAATGCCACAGGATAGATGAGAAGGGATTGTGATCTATAGTTTTGGAAGGAATATCCACGCAGTAGGTGTCTTTAGTTCATTGAAGTTTCAAAGATTAGTTTGAGCTTGATTGTGCAAGCAAGAGTTGGAGCAATGATGATGAAGATCAATTAGCATATACTGGTTACCCTCATTACTTTAAAATTATCATGACAAATAAAAAATGTTTTTGATAGTTTTACTCTTCAGAATTATATTTTTATAATTTTAAAAAATATCGAGCGATGAAAAGTAAGTCATCTAGGAAATCAAAGGGTGAACTTCACTTGAAAAGGTAATTAGCCTGTAGAAAGGTTCTCTGTCACAGCAGTATTCTAAAACTATTCGACTAAGAAAGCTTTCTTTAAGGCCATAAGTGACCTTAGTGTTACCACTAAGACATAGGCTTTCTCAAACTTGTTTTCTTAAAAGTTTTCTCAAACATTTCTTTCTAAATATTCTTTTTTAAGAATTGCATCCACTTCTATGACTTCAATTATTGCCTCTGGTGATATTAATCACAAATCTACATATTCATCCCCATAAATTACCCAGAGCTCAAGTTATCTATTTCCAACTGGTCCCTAGATGTCTATACATGAATTTCTGTGTACCTCAAATTTTGCCATGTTTGAAAGACTCATCATCTCCCCTTCAAACCTGTCCCATTTCCTGACTTTTCTACTGATGATGCCACCATACACCTAGTCTCCTAGGCATGTAAACTTGGGGCCATTTTTGTCTCTTTTATGTAACTCAGTTCCCACATTCAAATCAATTGTCAAGTCCTACTGCTTCTCCTAAGATATTTCTGACTTCTAGGACCTCTTTCTAGTAACCTATTTCCAGACATAATCTCTCCTCATTGAGACAAATATAATAGCCTTTCTTCAAGTAACAGATTACAGAGTTTTGTTTTCGTATTTGACCTACCATCTCTTTTTAAAATTGAATTGTTAAACCTATTTGTACTTAGAGTTGTGAAAGTTAGGTCGTAAAACCTTCTAATCAGTCTTCCTGAATTCAGTCTAGCCCCTAGAATCCAAGCTATATATTTATACCTAACAGATCTAATCTACTCATGTCCCTCTATTCAAAAGATCTGTTTCTCCTCATTAACTACTATATAATGTATTGATTCTTAACCATAGATTCAGAGTACTACACAATGTGATTCTAATCTACTTTTCTAGACTTATCTCATATATACAGTATTCCTCTATGGGTTCTATGTCTCAGTCACAGTTAAGTAAAATCATAGATGAAGAATAGGAAGGAATCTTAGACAACATTGAGTCTGATCCCTTTATTTTACAGATAAGGAAACTGAGGCCCAGAGAGGTTAAGTGAATTGCTCAGTCTTGTAAGTAGTAATTGTCAGAAGAAGGATTTCAACCAGGATTCAAGTATAGCATACTTCACCCTATACCATGCTGTCTCTATATTTTCTGGTATATTTCCAGAAATATGTCAGAGTAATTGGTCATGATAAAGTTCGCTTCCCCTATATTAGCACCAAACAAAAACAAATGCATAAAATAAAAATTTAAAAAACATTAACAAGAAATTAGGAGAAAGGGAGGAAATTCTTACAATCCTTAAAGTTTAAAGAAATGAAAAAGCTAAATAGAAGTCATAGTGCAAAAAAAATGTGGAAAAATTTCCACAAGGAAAGAAAAAGACTGAAAAACAGAAACTACATCTCTAGATGACATCATTGACATAGATAAGAACTCAAGAAATTAATGTAACATACATAAGAACTCTTATGATGCTTTAAAATCATAATGAAATGAAAGAAAATCTGGCTTCTATAAAATTGAAAATAAAATCATTCAAGGAAGAATGATCAATATGAGAATTAACACTGTCAAATTGAAGGAATAAAATATAAGTGAAACAGAGAACTGCCTGAGGACCCAAGTGACTCAGGCAAAATAAAAATATAAAGAGATGGAAGAGAAAACAAAAACAAAAAGAAAAGAACTTTTTTAATGCAAAACTATAATACCTTAAAAATAAAAACAATAGACTGAGAGGAGAGATCTCAGTGAAACAATCTCAGAATTCTTATTTCCAAAATAAATCATTAAAAAAATTATCATGAAACATTAGAAATAGAGGACAAAGTAAAAATTTATAGAGATTACAGCAAGAGAGAAACCCTAAGATTATAAGTATAGAGAGAAGTATAAATCACCCAGAAGTACAAATCATAAGTTCCAAGAGTATCAGTGTCAAAAAATAGAATCATTTGTAGACAAGAGGAAACAATTTATGTACCAACAAGTATCTATTCAAATTGCATAAGACTACTCAACCAGGGCAAAAATGAAGAAAGAGATTGGGTTACAATACATTGAAAAGCAAAAGAACTTCACCTGCATAACAGTATTACCTATCCTAGCACACTGTATCATAAAAAAAATTCATCAAGATCAGAAATTCTCATTTTTCATTTAAGGGGAAAAGAATCAAAACTGGGGATATTGATGTGTAAATTGACAAAACAACAAAAATATAAATGATGTAATCTAAAATTATATGTGAAAAAGTAGCAAAGGATGATTCAGTGGTAAACATGCTATCAGAAGGTAATTATATAGCTATTATTTATATTAAGTTATGCCTAGTAAAAGGCTCATTGAAGAAAAAAACACCACTGCCTAGGATTTTGAAGAAAGGTCTTGTGAAAAGAATACACTTAACTATATATTCTAAAGAAAGAATGGAGAAGTGAAATAATGTTCTTCAAAATCACACACCACAAGTAAAGCTTAATCAGTCATATGTGTATGGCTTGGTAAATAGAGGTTGATTCTTAAACTATACTCTTAACTGAGCTTTGTGGGGAAAGGGAACAAAATCGAAAAAGAAAAAAGATATTATCAATAAAAGTACAATCTTAGGTTGTATCCTTAGGGTGGGCATGGAAGTAGAATTGGGATTACTAGGAATGGATTGTTACAAACTAAGATAGGTTTTAGCTGTGTATGCTGTTAGCTAAAGAGAGGTGATCATTTTATGGTAATGCAAGGGATATAAGATTGTAAAAAATATAATAGCAGTATGTTATTTTTTGATGATGAAAAGAGAAGAAATGTAATATAACAGAATAATAGAGAAAAAAACAAGCATAAAAAATTGTGATCTTGATTGTTAATAAGATGTTTTTCCAATTAAAAGTATGTAAATTACTTAGTGACATAGAAATCAAAACTCCCAAATTTGCTATGTACAGGAAACATATCGAAATCATAGGTATTCGTAGAGATTAACAGAGAAAGATTGGAATAAAATCTATTAGGCTTCAAATGACTCCAAAAGGTAAGAATTGTGGCCATCATTTCAGAGAAAGCAATAATAAACATAAATGCCATTTAGAAGGAAAAGCAGGGGGTGGCTAGGTGATGTAGTGAATAGAGCACCGGCCCTGGAGTCAGGAGGTCCTGAATTCAAATCTGGCCCCAGACACTTACACACACATACACACAAACTAGCCATGTGACCTTGGGCAAGTCACTTAACCCCAAAAGCCTTCCAAAAAAAAGCAAAAAAAAAAATAAAAAGAAAAGTAGGAAATAATATTATTAAAGGCACAATACATAATAAAATAATACAAATATTTTAAAAATATGCATTCGGTTATGTGAGCTTTTTCTCAAGTAAAAATTAACTATTTTTTTAAAACTTTAGTTAGGTGTTAATTAGAGGTTACATAGTTCTTCTGTTAAAGTTTGACAAAAACCAACTGAAAGATAAATAATGAAATATTTGAAATACTTTTAACCTAGATTTAATAGATTTATCAAGAATTATGATTTAGAATTTCAATATATGAATTTCTATTTCTCTGGCTTCTATGTAAGTTGTAAAAAAAACTGAATCAATGTTAGGATGCAAAGAACTCATAAGCATATATAGACGGGCAGAAATCTTTTCTTTTTTCTAATGCTTTATTAACTTCTGATTTACATCATTCATTTCCACTTGATTTTGAGTTACAAATTTTCTCCCCGTTTTTCCACTACCCACCGCCCCAAAACAGCAGTCCCACAGGATATCCCCTCCTCCAATCTGCTCTATCCCATATTTTTGGTCATACCCCTTTCGACTTTTCCAGTGGATCTCTATGCCTCAGTGCCTGTATATCTTATTTCCCAATTACATGTAAAATAGCATTAATAATATTGTGTGTGTATATATATATATGTGTGTGTATATATATATTTAAATATTTGATTTTAAAACTTTGAATTCCAGATTCATTCCCTTCATCCCTTGTCACCCACCCTTACTAGAAGATAAGCAGTTCAGTATAGGTTGTATATGTGTGGCTAATGCAAAACAATAACATAGTAGATATATTGTAAAAGACTGACTATATTTCCCTCCCTCCTATCATACCTCCCACTTGTTCTATTCTCTACTTTGATCTCCTCCCTTTTCAAAAGTGGGTTCTTCCAACTACCCTCCCCCCAAGCCTGCCCTGCCTTCCACCATACCCCTCTCATACCCTTCCTCCCCTACTTTCCTGGAGGGTGAGAACCCCTATTTAGTGTGTATTTCATTCCCTCCTCAAGGTAAATTCAATGGGAGTAAGGTTGACCCATTCCCCTTTGCCTTCCTATTCTTCCCCTCCATTGAAACCATTTTCCCTTGCCTCTTCTATATGAGATAGTTTACCCCATTCTGTCTCTCTCCATCTCCTCTCATTATATTCCTCTCTCACCTCTTAATGTCACCTTTTAAGTATTGTCCCTTCCTGTTAAATTGGTCCTGTGCCCTCTATCTATGTATACCTGTAAACATATATACACACATTCACATATGTATTCATATGCCCATATACCCTCATATATAGACATATATATTTCTATTTCCTTCAACTACTGAGAGAAGTTTCATAACTTACAATTATTGTTTTTCCATGTAGGAATGTTAATACTTAAACTTTGATAAGTTCCTTATGATTACTTTTCCCTGTTTACCTTCTCATGCTTCTCTTGCTTCTTGTATCTGATGTTAAATTTTCTATTGAACTCTGGGTTTTTCAGCAAAAATGCTTGAAAGTCCTCTATTCCACTGAATGACAATATTTTCCCCTGAAACATGATACTCAGTTTTGCTGGGTAGGTGACTCTTGGTTTTAATTCCAGCTCCTTTGACCTCCGGAATATCATAATCCAAGCCCTTCAATCCCTCAGTGTAGAAGCTGGCAGATCCTGGGTTATCCTGATTGTGTTTCCACAATATTCAAAATGTTTCATCCTGGCTGCTTGTAATATTTGCTCCTTAATCTGGGAATTCCAGAACCTGGCTATAATATTGCTAAGAGTTTTCTTTTGGGGATCTTTTTCAGGAGGTGATCAGTAGATTCTTTCGATATCTATTTTGCCCTCTGGTACTAAAACATCAGGGCAGTTTTCTTTGAGAACTTCCTGGAGGATGATTTCTAGGTTCTTACTTTGATCATGGCTTTCAGGTAGTCCAATAATTTTTAAATTATCTCTCCTGGATCTATTTTCCAGGTCAGTGGTTTTTCCCATGAGATATTTCACATTGCTTTCTATTCTTTCATTTGTTTGGATCTGTTTAACAGCATCTTCATTTCTCATCAAGTCATTAGCTTTCATTTGCTCCAATCTAATTATGAAGCAATGATTCTCCTCATTGAGCTTTTGAGATGCTTTTTCCATCCGATAAATTTGGCTTTTTAAGGCATTTTTCTCCTCATTGCTTTTTGAGCCTCCTTTGCCATTTGAGTTAGTCTATTTTTTAAGGTGTTATTTTCCTCAGTCAGGTTGTTGACTCTCATTTTGTAATTTTCTTGCATTGTTCTCATTTCTCTTCCCAATTATCTGCTTCTTAAGGTCCTCTATGGACTGTAACCAGCTTGTCTTTTCCTTTGAAGCTTTTGATGCAGGAGTTCTGACTTCACTGTCTTCCTCCTGTTCCATGCTTTGCTCCTTTTTGTCCCCAAAATAGGAGTCTAATGTTGGAATCTTCTGTCTGCTTTGTTTCCTTTGCCTGGTCATGTCGCCCCTCAGTCACTTGACCCCTGAGCTTTTTGCCACAGTAGGACTCTGCCACCAGACAGGGGAGTTTTCATCCCAAATGCTGGGGTTTTCTTAGCGGCTGGAGGTATTAGATGGGTGCCCTCTCTGAGGTCTCCACACACTCTGGCAAGCTGGACACACACCCCAGGACCTCCACCCTAGACTGCAATCCAGATTCAAGCAGGTTAAAGCAAGAGCGATGACCCCTCAGACTGGTGCTTTGTTCCCCTACACTCTGCAGGCCAGGAGCTGAAGCTGCCAAGTGATGCTGGCTGGCTGTGCCAGAGTCTCAGTGGCTTCTCACCCTGGGGACAAAAGCCCCGCACTCCCACTTACTGGGTCCCAAAGTCCAGACTGCACTGGCCTCTCACTTTGTCCTTCGCATCTATGTGTTGATAAACCTGCAAATGGCCACAGCTACTGCTGATCTGGAGTCCCTCTGCCTGGTGTGTGGTCAGGCCCACCCTGGGGCTAAAGCTTTGGTGTGGGGCTGGGCTCTGCTCCCAGAGCTCTGCTCTGGCTGATTCCTGCAGGTCTGCTGGGCTGTCCCCTGTGAGAGGTTAGCTTCTCTGTTTCATTTTGTGGGTTCTGAAGCTCCAAAGTTTGTTTAGAGTCCCCTTTTTACATGGATTGGGGAAGGTGGAAACTGGAGCAGCAGGGAGACCCTTCTTTTACTCTGCCATCTTGACTCCACCCCACCCATGCAGAAATCTTAAACATATCTTTTGTAGACTACAACATATAAAGATTGTAATCAATAAACATTTGAACAAAAGGTGAATACCTTAATGTACCACCACCAACTACTGAACACCTACTATCAAATTGGCCTAACTGAAGAAGCAAAGTCATCTGAGGAAAGGTGAGATGAAGCTTTTGCCAAATGTGTCAAACCACTGCCTAAACCTTAAGTGCCACTTCCCCTTATAGACTAGGACCCAGAGCCCAAGAGTATACTTCTGACCAGTTGTCCTGCTACCTACCTTGCCCCATAGCCATTGTAAAAGTAACCAGATTTTTTCAGAAAAGACTCATACAATCAATACTAACTATTGACTAGTAAATTGACAAGCAAGTAAATTTAAGAGTTCCAGGAATAGCAGTATCCACTATATATCAGCCTTACTTTCAAACTGGCTCCCTTTACCCATTGTTTGAGATGTCAATTGGGATTTATAGTTGGTGATGTCCAAAAGACAATTAATAATAAAATATTAGAGTTCAGTAAAGAAAGTAGGAAGTTAGAACTGAAAATTATGTAATCATTCTTTTGCGGGACTCTCGGATTAATATGCATAGAGTAATTGACACATTTACAAATATCTATTTATTGGGCACTTAGCCACAACTAATACATTGTTCCTCAATGGAAGGTCCCCCAGTTTCCCCTTATATTAGGTTGAGATACCTAAAGCCTTCTTAGACCTTTTCTTTTAACAAATGGAAAATGACTAAAGTTCAAGTTTAATTTTAATTATTTCTTTTATATTTGTTTATTTAATTTTATATTTATTGTAGTAAGTTAAATTAGAAGTATGTAGAGGCTTATATGTCAAAACCAAATTAATGAATGAAAATTAAAAAAAATAAAGCTTAATTACTCTCTGATTCCTGCTCTCACTCTTCACTCTTTCTGCCCTCTCTTGTCTGCATGCTTGTTCTTGTTTCCTGTGCCCATGCCTGGAACGTATTCCTTCCTGTCCCAATCTCTGTTTGTTTTCCTCAAGGATAATTCCAATGTCATCTCCTCCACAATGACTTCCCTCACTTCCTTGGACAAATAGTATCTCTCCTTGCTCAAATTTCTCATTGCACTTTCTCTTTATTTCTCTTTGCACTTACTTTACTCTATCTTATTTTTTGTGTATATACATTCTTTTCCCTATAAGACTGGAAGCTCCAATGAGAGCTGGTCCTATATTATAGAGGTAAATAGATAGATGATAGATAGATAGATAGATAGATAGATAGATAGATAGATAGATAGATAGATAGATA
>NW_027186296.1:1372337-1509361 GCF_028583685.1 Petaurus breviceps papuanus | reverse complement strand
ATAGATAGATAGATAGATAGATAGATAGATAGATAGATAGATAGATAAAATATTTATTAAGTCCTTACCGAATGTCAGGCACTGTGCTAAGTATTGAGGATACAAATATAATTTAAAAAGACAGTCCCTACCTTCTTACATTCTAATGGATAAAGATAACACAAACAGTGGAGATTGAAAGGGATATTTGTGTTAGGCTAGGCAAAGTGGCTGGTGAGGATAGGGAGGAGAAATCTGGGACATTCTTGTGGGGAGTGAAGTAGAAAATGGCTGGAGTCCCTCCTGAAATACTGGTATGGACAGGCAGTTACCAGTCAGATGAATAGGCCCTCAGGGTAGTTACCTCCACATTGGTTGTTGAAGAGAAAGATAAATACTGAGATTCAAGTTAAAAATGAAGTGGTGCATGGCTGGGGCTCCTCCTGATATGTCTCCATTGCCTAGCATATGGCCTTGCATATCAAAGGCACTTAAATGTTTATTGATTAGTTGAACTGAATAAATTGGATGCATTATGAAAGCCAGAAATTATGTTTATGGCAGAATGTGTAATTCTTGGCATAGATTCTCTAAGACAAATTAGGTCAGACACCAATTTTTTTGGACAGGGTTACTAGACTGGTAAATTAGGAGTATATCACATGCATAGTGGATCTGAATTTCAGCAAGGTTTTGGCAACAATAATATTATAATGACAGCTAACATTTGCATAGACTTTAAGGTTAAACTTTTTATGCACATGAATTCATTTGTTCCTCAGAATAACCCTGTGAGGTAGGTAACACATATATATGTATATGTATGTGTGTATGTATATATACATATATAATGACCATTTTTTAGATAAACTAAGGTCAAATGATATCATGTATGAAGTGATATTCTTTGGGCAGCATGTGTGGGTTATAAAAGTATAGTTGAGCTGATTTCTAATTGATTATTAAAAAGACTCAAAGAGAATTAGATTGATATTAATCTGGAAGGGGGGGTATCTAAAGGATCTCATAGGTACTTGCTCAATATTTTTATCATTTATTTGTATGAAATTATCAATGTCAAATTAATTAAATGCACAGATTACATTAAACTAAGAGGGATAACTAACACATTGGGGCATGATTGGCTCAAGATTTTAAAATATCTTGATGGGATTAAAAGGTCAAATTTTGAACAAGATAAAAGATAAAATCTTTTATTCATTTTAAGAAAATTAACTATACAAGTTAAGAAAATCAATTAAAAGAGTATATGGTGGAAGAAACCTGATATAATGTAAATTTATATTTTTAAATGACTTCAAGTCTCCAATAAAGTGTGTTATTATTGTAAAAAATGTAAATTCAACCTTATACCACATTAATAGATATAAAGCATCCAGAATAAGTACATATAATATAAACTTGTCAGACCCATCTGGATTATAATTTAAGCAGGATATCAAAAGTCTGAACTGAATCAAAATGAAGGCCATTAGGATCATAACATCATATATGTAGAGTGGGGAATAACCCTAGGGTTCATATAATCTAAACTTCTCATCTTACAAAGGAAGAATCCGAATTCCCAGAAATGTTAAATGTTCAAGGTCACTTAGGTAGTAAAAAAAAATGTAGTTTTGAACATAGGACTTTGTACTCCAAACCCAATATCCTTTCTACTACATCCCATAGGGAATTAGAAATGGTATTTTATGGAAGACACTGAAATATTTAGCCTGGAAAACAGAAGATTTAAGGATACTTGTTAACTATCTTTGATGAACAGATGTATAGAAGAAAGATTTGATTTACTGGAAATAGTACTGATGGCAAAACTAAGGATAAAAGGTGAAAGTTCCTGGGAAACAGATGTAGGATTTATCTAAGGGTACAATTTTGAAATAAAACCTGAGCCTTTCTAGAAACTGAATGTGCTGTCTTATGAGACAGAAAGTTATTTCAAGTAAAGTTTGGAAAAATCACCTATCAGTTATGTTGTAGAAGGTATGGTGTATTAGGACTAGGTAAAAGTGATTGGCATAACGTTTGATATTTAATAAATGCCTAATAAATGTTAGTTGGCTGGCAGATTTCCAAGATCTCTTCCAACTCTGAAGATTTTGTTACTAATATATTTCACAGAATTGCAGAACTTCAGAACTTGAAAGGACCTTAAGTCCCAACTAAAATCCCAACTTCTATAGGAAATCTTTTTTTTAAAGCAATTGGGGTTAAGTAACTTGCTCAAGGTTACACAGCCAGGTGTTTCTAAGTGGGTGCTAAGTGTCTGAGCCCGGATTCAATCCCCAGGTCATCCTGACACTGGGCCCAGTGCTCTTACTCGTTGTGCTACCTGGACGCCCCTCTGGGAAATCTTTTCCTAATTCTTAATTCTGGCTATATGAAAGGGAGGAAGAGAAGAGTTCAATAATTACAGAAACTTTGAAGCAAAATACATAAAATGAAACACATTTTCACAATGAAAACTGCCACATGAAATCTATTTTATACAAAATTTCATAATTAAAATTTTAGACAGAAAAATGACATTCACAAAAATTTTCTTATGATGCCTCAATTTACATCAGGGTTTTTCAGAACATAGTTCAGGAAAATTGCACAGCTTAAAAGTTATTCAATCAATAGACATTTACTAAGTATTTACTATGTGCCAGGAACTGCATTTACAAAGAGAGACAAAAACATAGTCCTTGACCTCAATAGCTCAAGTAATAATGAGGAAACAACTTGCAGATAACTATGTGCATATAATGTACAAGTGGTAAGGACTAAGATTGAATTAATTTAGACTTTAGAAGTCTTTGAACTTAAACTGAATTGGGTAAACAAATCCATGATATACAAAAATAAAAAAAACAACAGCAACAACACAAACCCATCTTCTAGAGGATCTTCCCAGCCCTGTCCATGCACATTTTACTAGAGTTCAAACTCAACAAAGGTAGGTGGCACAGTGCTTAGAGCACCAGCCCGGAGTCCAAACGATCTTAGTTCAAATCAGGCCTCAGACACAAACTGTGTGATCTTGGGCAAGTCATTTAACTCTGCCTCAGTTTCCTCAACTGTAAGATGATCTGGAGAAGGATTTGTCAAACTACTCCAGTATCTGCCAAGAAAATCCCAAATGCAGTCATAAAGAGTGGAACATGATTAAAGCTACTGAGCAACTTAATTCCAGTATTTTCTCTTTTAATAATTTCCTATTTGTTTTCTATAAAGCCTACCTTGTACATATTTCTTTGCATCTTGTCTCCCCCCATTAGCTTGTAAGTTCCCTGAGGGCAGGTACTGTCTTTTCCTTCTTTTTTTTTTTTTATCCCCAATGCTTACCATGGTGCCTGGCACATAGTAAGTACTTAATAAATGTTTACTGATTGTTTGATTGATCTAGTCCTGTGTAGTAGAGTTGCTTGGAGGAAACTTAGAAGTCATCTATTCCAAACCTCTCATTGTGTAGAATGGAAAACTGTGGTTCTATAGAAGGCCACCAATTAAGTAAAAGAAAGAGTTAAGATTTAAACCCATGTTCTGACTTTAAACCCAGGGCTCTTTCCATGCACCCATAGCTTTCTTCATAGGCCCAGAGTACATTGCAATGCTTTGGCACATAGGAAGCAGTTAATAAATGTTTGTTGAATTTAATTAAGCTCTAGGAACTGGTGTAAGTAAAAAAAATCTGTGATACATATTGGCTCTATTACTTCTTTCATCTCAACCTAGAATCAGTCAAACAAGCAAGCATTTATTAAGGGAGATTAAGTATTATGAGCATCTATGTAGCTCAGTGGATAGAGTGTTGGGCTTGGAGTTGAATACCTGAGTTTAAATCTGGCCTCAGCAACTAGCTATAATGCTAGGAAAGTCATTTAACTTCTGTTTGCCTCACTCCATTGGAGAAGGAAATGACAAACCACTCCTGTATCTTTGCTAAGAAAACCTCAGGTAGAGTCCACAAAAATTTGGACATGACTAAACTACACAACAACAAAGCTGGATCTTATGTTTGGCTCTAGTGATACAAAGACAGAAACAAAACATCCCACACTTAAGAGGAGTTATATTCTAGCAGGGCAAACAATATGCTCACATATAAGTATGTGTAAAGCATATATAAAATAAATAAGTTGAGGGGTGGCTAGGTGGTGCAGTGAGTAAAGTGCCGGCCCTGGAGTCAGGAGGACCGGAGTGCGATTCTGGCCTCAGACACTTAACACACACACACACACACACACACGCACACACACACACTATCTGAGTAACCTTGGGCAAGTTATTTAACCCCAATTGCCCTCCAAAAAGGCAAAAAAAAAACCCAAATATAAAATAAATAAGTTGGGAATCTGTAAGGAAGAATTTGATCAATATCATGTCATTGATCATCTTCTTTTTCCAATTTTCTAGGATAGGTCTCATTGCCAAGCACTTCAGCCACCTTTGACTACTGATAAACCACAACACAAGATTGACACATGTAATGGGAATGCAAATTTGGAAGATCTTCCCTGCCTCTAGGCTAAAGTGCACCTGAAGCCTGGGGTGGGAGGCTTGTTTTTCAGTAGATACTTTTTGATTGGCCAGGGGGTCCAAAAGGTTGTTACATTCTCTGAGCCAGGAGAAGGCTATATAAGCCCTGATATGTAGCTTTGTTTTGGGACTCACTTTGAGAAGTGTTCTGTGATTTGATCTGAATTCTGGGAAGCCGTTGTTGAGAGTCCCCCGGCTTTGAAGGAGCCCAGATGTTGATTGGGTATGGATGTAATGGCTGGACAGTTTGGAAAGCTGTCTACTTGATCTGTTTCTGTCTTGATAATTCTGCCTGTATACTTTGAAGTTCGGGGTGCTGACCTTTTTGCAGTGAACAAGGTAAACGATATATGTCTGACTGATTAAAGTAAGCTTGTTAACCCATTTTGAGTTGCTTTCCTTTATCAAAGCAGATCCAAGAACCTGTGGTGGCGGCAAACCCTGAGGATGCTTGGGGTGCTTGCTGCTACAACACAACAGTAACATTGGCAGTTTTTATTATAATGAATGGAAACTCCAGCAAATGCCAAATCATTACAAGAAAACCCTTTACAGCAACCCAACAAGAGATTCTAGCTTTTTCTTGAAGAAATCTACCGAGGAAAAATCTTATCACTTTGCAAAGCAGGCCATTCCACTTTGGGTCATTTCAAACTTTTACAGAGTTTTATTTTTCTTTCACATAAAGCCTGAATCTGTATCTTTCTGCTATTAAGCAGAAAATGTCTAGTCCATCTTCTAGGTGACAGCCCTTCAAATAATTGAAGGTAGCTTTCATGTCCCTCTTCCTAAGTCTTTTCTTCAGGCTAAACTTATCCAGCTCCTCCAAGGGGTCTTCACATGGCATAGTCTCTATGTCATCATTTATTTTCACTTGATAATTTTTTATGGATATGAATAAAATGATCCTTTGAGGAAACTTGTTTATTCGATTCAAGTAAACATTAAGTGTTTACTGTACACAAGTCTAGACTTTGGGGTAAATAAGAATAAAAATGACACATTCTCTTCTCTCAAAAAGCTTACATACTACTGGAATATAGAAGACAATCTTATTTCACAAATCATTTGCTATTTCTGTGTCAGGTTCTATTAAAATCTCAGGATTCAGAGAAATCTACCCATAGCCATTAATGTATATTATTCTTTTTGAATGGAAAAGTAATGTAACTGGGAACAAAGCAGATGCCCATTGAGTGATACATGGATACACAAATTTACACAAACATAATGTAATATTGTGGTGCTAGAAAAAACATAAATATGAAGAATTCAGTAAACACAGAGAGACATGTTAACAGATGATGAGTGACCAAGTAATCAATATAGAGTGACTGCTATAATGTTCAAGAGAAAAAAAAGTGAAATTGAATGCTGTACAATTTTAACAATCTAGCTTGATTAAAAAAAATTATTTTTTTTGCTTTTTGGAGGGGGGAGGGCAGGGCAATTGGGGTTAAGTGACTTGCCCAAGGTGACACAGCCAGAAATGAACTCAGGTCTTTCTGACTCCAGGGCTGGTGTTCTATTCACTGCACCACCTAGCTTCCCCTTGCTTGACTTTTAAGAAGGATTAAAACATGCATCAACCTCCCTTTAATGTAAGAGTAGTGAACTCTAGGTGTGATATTGTATGTGTATATGTATATATACACATATATATGTATATATATGCAATATAGTCAATGTGCTAGAGAGTTTTATTTAATTGCTTTTTTCTTTCTTTTAAAATATTTGCATAAGGGATAATATTCAAATTAGGAAAGGAGAGATATATTCAGAAATGAATGTGATATAAAATCAAAAGGCATGAATAAAAGTAAATAACATTTTGAAAAATAAAGTGAATTATTTTTCTGTAAAGCAAATACTTTCTCCCTAATTTGTCTTCTCTTAAAAACCATTTTAATCTATCAAGTTAGTTTAAAGTTAAATACTTC
The DNA here is from genome assembly GCF_028583685.1 of Petaurus breviceps papuanus. Lineage (NCBI taxonomy): Eukaryota > Metazoa > Chordata > Mammalia > Diprotodontia > Petauridae > Petaurus > Petaurus breviceps. The sequence goes on along the minus strand of NW_027186296.1, from coordinate 1,502,897 downwards.
ACATATGTTTCAAAAACATTGTGGCTATTCATGTATCATTAATTTATATTTAAAACTTCTATGTGTTTTGGATGAAATCTATATACTGTGGAAACATGTAGAGTTTTTTTATATAGAATGTAAATGCTTTCCCCCACCTTAGATCCCTTTCATTCCTATCCCAATTTAAACCTTTGTGTAAGTATGTGTGAAAGTGAAGTTGAAACCTAAATCTCATTGGAACCATGAGTGTCATGCAGCATGACTATCTCCTGGGCAGTGCAAAACAGTTGCTCTCTGTATCAAGTTCTATAATGATCTGAGCATTCAGACATTACTTGTAGCCATACTAGAAATACTTTCTGGCTCCTATGTCAATGTGTTGACTGACAGAATGCGTTCATGGCAGGAGGCTCCCTGGCATGATTTCAATCATATCCATGTGAACAGAATGCACAGGAAAGCTGTCAATCAGTCACAAAAATCTCTGCCTTGTTGGAGGCAGGTCCATTATATCACTCTTATGTGGCCTGAATTGTTGCACATCGCTAGAATTCTAGGAAGGGCCAGTTCTCTTGCCAGCCAAGCAGTATCTTCTTTCAAGGATTAGCTCATGAGACAAATCATGTGAAAAGTCACCTCCTGATTATAGTTATATCATTTGAAAAGCCAAGGTGAAATTCAAGATGAAACAACAAACTTTTTTTTTAATATTCGTAACTAGGGGGTCTAGAAATATAGCATTTGTCTAGGCCTGGATTTTAAAATGAAGTCTAGTGGGAAGACTGCTGGAGTCTGTGGGATTTTCTATGTGATTTTTGAAATTAATTTTTCTAATTCCTCAGTTTTTCCATATGTAAAATGGGTATAATGATCTCACTTGGAGATGCTATGAGGACAAATGAGCTAAATGTGATAGATATTTTGGGTTTTCCAAATGAAAGAAGTCTATTATTATTTAAATACTCTGTATACATGCCTCAACATAAACTCCTTTCTCTAACTCTCTTCCCATTAATCATAAAAAGGGGAATGGTTGTAAATCCTAACTGGCACTTTGCCCATACTTTTGAAAGTCCAACCCAGTGGGATAGCTAAAGAGAACAATTTTTTTAAATGAAGAGACTTAGAGTTAATCTCTTTCTGACATGTGAATCCAGTATCTGTTGAAAGAAGTGCTTATTAAGGAAAGACTTGATTTTCTACCTCATTTTTCTGCTTATTTCTCCCTTAAAGGAACTACATATACCATACACATAGATCCCATCAATTCTTGAATTTTTAAATGTGAGAAAACCCTCAGCACATGTGCTATGTTCTTAGCAGAATGGTCTGTGGGACACAAAAAGTGATTGACAAGTGCAGAAATTACATCTGAGGTTTAGTCCTGCAGGAAAAGGGGATACAAATTGCCTGCAAATTATCCACAAGTCCCTGGTGAGCCTGAGGAGAAAACTTAGAGGTCTCAGTGTCTCTTCAGTACACAAATAGAGGAACACCTCTTTTCCTTTGCTATAAGAACATACATAGGATCAGGAGTCATTCTAGTAAAAGGGCCAATCTTGTCTGTTATCCTTATCAAATATCATGTAAATACCAAGTATTAATTTTTACCTTGAATCAACAGTGTTCTAGGTGCTTTGTAGAACAGAAGAAGCATATTGGCCCAGATTGATGGTCTTGAGAAAATAAAGAAAGTGAAGCACTTCAATGAAACATTTTAACTTCATAGTAACAGTAATGTACCTGTCAATAAGGAACTTGTAATTTTTGGTCAAAAGAGAAGATATGCCTCAGTGCCTGTATATATTATTTCTTAATTACATGTTAGATGGTATTAATAATAGTATACACACACACACACACACACACACACACACACATATATATATATATATTTGAATATTTGATTTTAAAACTTTCAATTCCAGATTCATTCCCTTTCCCCCCTGCCACCCACCCCCACTGGGAAGACAAGCAGTTCAGTATAGGTTGTACACATGAGGCTAATGCAAAACAATAACATAGAAGATATATTGTAAAAGACTGACTATATTTCCCTCCCTCCTATCCCACATCCCACTTGTTCTATTTTCTACTTTGATCCTGTGCCTTTTCAAAAGTGCGTGCTTCCAACTTCCCTTACCCCCAGCCTGCCCTCTCTTCCATCATCCCCCCTCTCATCCCTTTCCCCCTATTCTCCTGGAGGGTGAGATCCCCTATTTAGTGTGTATTTCACTCCCTCCTCAAGCCAGATTCAATGGGAATAAGGTAGACCTATTCCCTTTTGCCTTCCTATTCTTCCCCTCCATTGTAACCATTTTCCCTTGCCTCTTCTGTATGAGATAGTTTGCCCCAATCTGTCTCTCCCCATCTCCTCTCATTATATTCCTCTCACCTCTTAATTTCACCTTTTAAGTATCATCCCTTCCTGTTAAATTGGTCCTGTGCCCTCTATCTATGTATACCTGTAAACAAATATACACACATTCACAATATATTCATATGCCCATATACCCTCATATGTAGACATATATATATATATATATTTCTAATCCCTTCAACTACTGAGAAAAGTTTCATAAGTTACAAGTATTGTTTTTCCATGTAGGAATGTTAATAGTTCAACTTTGATAAATTCCTTATGATTTCTTTTCCCTGTTTACCTTCTCATGCTTCTTGTATCTGAATGTCAAATTTTCTATTCAACTCTGTTTTTTTCAGCAAGAATGCTTGAAAGTCCTCTATTCCACAGAATGACCATATTTTCCCCTGAAACATGATACTCAGTTTTGCTGGGTAGGTGACTCTTGGTTTTAATCCCAGCTCCTTTGCCCTCCGGAATATCATATTCCAAGCCCTTCGATCCCTCAGTGTAGAAGCAGCCAGATCCTGGGTTATCCTGATTGTGTTTCCACAATATTCAAATTGTTTCTTCCTGGCTGCTTGTAATATTCTCTCCTTAATCTGGGAATTCCAGAAGCTGGCTATAATATTCCTAGGAGTTTTCTTTTTGGGATCTTTTTCAGGAGGTGATAGGTGGATTCTTTTAAACTCTTTTTTGCCCTCTGGTACTAAAACATCAGGGCAGTTTTCTTTGAGAACTTCCTGGAGGATGCTTTCTAGGTTCTTACTTTGGTCATGGCTTTCAGGTAGTCCAATAATTTTTAAATTATCTCTCCTGGATCTATTTTCCGGGTCAGTGATTTTTCCCATGAGATATTTCACATTGCCTTCTATTCTTTCATTTGTTTGGATCTGTTTAACAGTATCTTGATTTCTCATAAAGTCATTAGCTTCCATTTGCTCCAATCTAATTCTGAAGCAATGATTCTCCTCATTGAGCTTTTGAGATTCTTCTTCCATCTGGCAAATTCGACTTTTTAAGGCATTCTTCTCCTCATTGCCTTTTTGAGCCTCCTTTGCCATTTGAGTCAGTCTGTTTTTTAAGGTATTATTTTCTTCAGTGAGGCTGTTGACTCTCATTTCATAATTTTCTTGCATTGTTCTCATTTCTCTTCCCAATTTTTCCTCCACTTCTCTTATCTGCTTCTTAAGGTCCTCTATGGCCTGTAACCAGCTTGTATTTTCCTTTGAAGCTGTTGGTGCAGGAGTTCTGACTTCACTGATTTCCTCCTGTTCCATGCCTTGCTTCTTCTTGTCCCCAAAATAGGAGTGTATTGTTGCAATCTTCTGTCTGCTTTGTTTCCTTTGCCTGCTCATTTTGCCACTCAATTATTTGACTTTTGGGCTTTTTGCCACAGTAGGACTCTGCCACCAGACAGGGGAGCTTTCATCCCAAATGCTGGGGTTTTCTCAGCTGCTGGAGGTATTAGATGGGTGCCCTCTCTGAGGTCTCCACACACTCTGGCAATCTGGACACACACCCCAGGACCTCCACCCTAGACTGCAATCCAGATTCAAGCAGGTTAAAGCAAGAGGGATTACCCCTCAGACTGGTGCTTGGTCCCCCTAAACTCTGCAGGCCAGGAGCTGAAGCCACCATGTGGGGCTGGCTGGCTGTGCCAGTGTCTCAGCAGTTTCTTGCCCCAGGAGTAAAAGCCCCGCACTCCCACTTACCGGGTCCCAAAGTCCAGATTACACTGGCCTATCACCTTGTCGTTTGCATCTATGTGTTGATAAGTCTGGAAATGGCCACAACTGCTGCTAATCTGGAGCCCCTCGGGCTGCAGCTGGTCAGGCCCGCCCTGGGGCTAAAGCCTAGCTGTGGGCCTGGGCTCGGCTCCCAGAGCGCTGTGCTGGCCGATTCCTGCTGGCCTGCCGGGCTGTTCCCTGCGGGAGGTTAGCTTCTCTGTGTCATTTTGTGGGTTCTGCAGCTCCAAAGTTTGTTTAGAGTCCCCTTTTTACATGGATTGGGGAAGGTGGAAGCCGGAGCAGCGGGAAGGTCTTGCTTCTACTCCACCATCTTGGCTCCGAGGCCCAAACATTAATCACTCTCTACCTACACTGGTCCTTGGATCTTAGGACAACTCATTGCTAAGCCTATATACAGAACCTTTTTAGCATCCTAGAAAAATTTGTTCTTCTGGTATAGTTTTTGAGGACGGTAGGTCTGATGTAGGCACATAAGACTAGTGGATAGCTTCATTTTATTATTATTAATATTATCAATTATAATCTGATATTCTGTGGATGTATGGATTATCATTTATATCTGATAGTCTGTGGATATATGGATTCATCTATGTAGTTACTCCCTCTAACAATGCAGTCCAAAATCTATCCTTGTCTGCTCATCCTGTGAAATTATTGCCAATATATTATTACAATTCTATCATAGGGACTCTGCCCAATGTTTTGGAGGCATGGGGCAAACCCTTCTAGCATTCTTTTAACCTTTTGTTCATACAAATAAAATAGAGGGGCTGTCACTGGTTATGACCCACCCTTAGTATGTGACTGGCCACCTTTTTTTTTTTAATTCATACATTCTCTGGTGATATTATCAACCATACAATTATAAGGTCATGGATGGGGAACTGGAAGGGACCACCATCTAGTAAGTTTTCTCATTTTACAAATAAGGAAAGTGAGGTCCAGGGAGGTTAAGTGATTTACAAAAAGTCAAATACATAGTAAATAGCAGAGACAGAATTCAAACTCAAGACTTTAGCCTCCAGATTCAGTATTCTTTCTCTTGTACCACACTACTCCCCCCATGATTATGATAACAAGAATAATAAGGCAACTGTAGAAGTAGTAGGGATGGATAATCAGTGAACAGTGACTAATGAGAACTTGATATGATGATAGAAGTGAGATAATACAGATTCATCAGTGAACAAGCAGTTGAATTGAGTTGTTTACAAAAATGGATTTTGCTTTGAATTTTGAATAAATAAAAAAAACTCTAGGTTAAAAAAAGCTGCTATTCTTTTATCTTTCACGAATAGACAAAAATAAGTCACCACAGGTGAATTTTTGTTAGATAAGTTTCATCTATTCTTCTCGACCATTAATTAATAACTATCTTTGCCTTCTGCTTATGGCAGTAAGGATTAGATCTTTGGACTAAATCTTTGGACTAATCGTGTTGGCTCTTTACATAACAGACAGCTTGAAATGATGCCCAAGCTCATAAGAATGCTATCTTCTTTGATACTTATGAATTCCTAAAATAAAGTAATACAAAAAAATCCTGTTTGTAAGATTTTTGAAGGCTTTATCTGATATCTTTTTATTCAGAAGTTTTGCCCCAGGATCAGGCAAATGAAGGAAGATAGATTTTCAAGTTAGAACAAGTTAGCTGACAGTTTAAAAGTCATTTGACATGAAGATTATCTTAAAATGACAACAAGGCATACAATCAATGGAAAAGAGGATTTCTTATTTATAGTGGAAACTGCTGGTGCTGGGGAAAGAATCAACGTCTTTTTTATATACTTTGATATGTTAGGTATCTATATATTATACAAAATGTATATTATGTTCTATATAAAACATGGATATGAGTATGATGGATAGATATACACTCAAAAATTCCAATAGATCTGTGATCTTATCAGTTCAGAAGGTCTCATGAATGGGACAGATCAAAACACATCCATGACGATTTATCCTGTGTCTCTCCCATACATTACAAAGGGTCCACCCAATGTGGTGAATGCATTCCTGTATTTCTCCTGAAATTTTGAGGATACTAGTAGAGCATTCTGGTTATCTGTTATGCCTCATTCTCACACATGACCAGATCATATACTCTTAACATATAATTCCTTAATGATATCTTTCATTTCTGTTCAGCTTCAGAGTTCCTCGTGGCTTACAGCCTACTCTTACCTACTATGTGCCTCTTCATTGTCTTATATGATAACTCATTTTCAGTTTTTTTGGTTTGTATTCTACATCTTATTGTCATGTAGAAACGCCAGCAGAGTGTTAGTATTAATAAAATGAACCTTTATTCTCATGGGAAATTTGGAGTCATTAAAGGAGCTTTGCAACTTCTTAAAATTAATCTGGCCTGCTTTCCTACTATTCAACTGTTAGTTCAATTCTTTGAATATCTATATTGTCTACTCACACTGATGAACAAGCTCAAATAGGCTATCTATATAAATGCATGCCATAAGCTGAATAATAGACATTATTCATCCAGTCAGCTTTTCTTGTGTGAACAGTCAAGCCAAATTTATTTTAGTGATTAAAGAACTCTTAGAGGATGCTTTATAATCTTCAAGAAAGAAACATAAAACAAATATAAACTACTTGTGAGTAGAGACAGACAGATAGCTAAGGTAGAATAGTTTTATTATTGGTATTTGTATTCTTAGTGTGTAACACAGTGCCTAGTACATAGTAGGTACTTAACAAATGCATGTATTTGTGTATGTGTGTACATATACATACACACATATTTTTGTATGTATGCACAAATATGCTTATGTACAAGGCTTCTAGGCCAAGGAATTCCCGATGTGGAAACTCCCTCCCTTGATGCAGATTGGAAATTTATCCATAATACAGTCTTAGAGAGTTGACTGAACCACTGAGAGGTTAAACCATTTGTCTTTGGTCACATAGCTAGTATGTTTTGACTGAGTCCAAATTTTACAGAACAAGTTATTTTATTAAAGGGATTTGTTCTGTGAAGTTTGGATTCAATCAAAGGGCCATACTTGAGGATATAGAGGACTACATGTGGTCTTGAGGTTGCAGGTTCCCCACCTCTGAGTTAGAGGAAAAACTTGAAAATATTTTTTTTCTGACCCCAAGAGCAACTCTCTGTACACAAAGCTATTCTATCTCTCATATAACATGAGATTCAATATATGTATAAATTTTGTTGTTCCCTCAGTTCCCTGAGGGACTGGCTTAATAAAAAATTGAATTAAATTGAACACAATGCACTTGAACACATATATGCAATCATATTTAAATATATATAAACATATATATTTATATAATATGGTATATATGGTACATATGGTATATATATAAATATTACAGTTTAATTTCATTTGATGACTTCATATACTGTTTTCTGAATTTTTGCAATAATCATTATAGTAATGTTTCTAAAGGGGTAGTAAAGAGTTAGTAAGAAAGATTATTATTAAAATAAAACCTGATTGTATATGTATAACCTATGTCAGATTGCTTGCTCTTTTGGGGAAGGGGCTGGGGAGGGACTATTAAAAAAAAAGAAAAATGAAAACTTGATTCTAAACTCTTACAAGAACGGGGAAGTGAAAGTTTCTTTTGCTGTAAATAAATCAAAATTTGTTAATAGGTCATTAAGCTAAATATGAACTATATCATACTGCTGGAAAAGTCACTTTAAACTGGTCTTTCTGTTAAATTCCTTTTTTCCTACCTCTCTTCTCTTCATTGGTCCTCCCCTACAAAGGAGCCAGTCAAAAAAATTATTTCAGTTGCTCCACCTCTCCTTAGGCAATACAAAGAAATTATATCAGAAACCCCACAAGTAGCTATAATTCATCTAGGTCAGTTTAATCATTTATCTTGCATAAAGCAGCCCTTTGTAAGGCATTTTACTCTTTGTGGGTTTTTTAAATTTGTAAACTTGAATTAGTCATCATGATAATTCTCTCCCTTTTTTCCATAACTAATACGAGGTATTAAAATTGGTCAGAAAGTAGACAAAGATCCACAGAAATGAGTACTCTCAATCCCATTATATGGGTAGTATTGAATTCCTCTTAGTCTTAGCTTCCAATTAATAACTAAAATATACTTTATATAGTATGAACTTAGACACATTGAAAGAGTTAGGTGAGCAGTTTATTTTTAGGAATTATTCACCAGCAGGAGCAGATCAAAGAAAATAACTATGTTAATTCCAGTAATGAATCTGAGATTCTCAAACTGCTTCCCATATGCTACCTTATTTATTCTTAAATATTCTTGTGAAAGATATTAAGTAGAGAGGACAGACTTTCCAATTTAATAGGAACACTGAGGTACAAAGAGTTACCAAAAATCATACTGTTTTCTAGTCCCAGATTTTTTTTTTTTGCCTGTCTTTTTCTGACAACCCCTCGAAGATTCTGGGTTCAGTCCTGGATCTTTTGCTAACTAGCTGTGTGTGTAGAAGTCACTTAACTTTCCTGGATCTTAGTCCCTCATCTGCCAAATGAGAGGTCTGGATTTAATATTGTCTACAATCCTTTATAACCCTGAGATTAAATAAGGCTATCCATTCAACAATTATGTCATTTCATATTGTAGCCTGTTTAAAAAGATTTGCTCCCTTTGGGGTTCTAATAAAATCAAAGACATACTGTGTCATGCACACTTTTGTTTTCCCTCTGAAGTCTCTTTTATCCTTAAAAACATCTCACTAGAACTTACTAACAGTACTAACTATAGTCTTATATTTCTCCTCCCTTTCATTGAAACCATGGAGTAATCTCTACGTCACTTTCTAAAGTTCAAATAGGTAGTAAGTAGAAAAGGCAAGATTCGCACCCAGGACTTCAGGTTCTAAACTCTACTAGACTACTTCCCATGTAATTATAATGATGATGATGATGAAAACAGCTACATAAGCAGCAGGAATAGAAAAGTGACTATGAGGGATCAGGGGTAAAAGGAAAAAGGTTACTAAAATAAAATAATCCAGGTTCATCCAGGAATAAATGGTTCAACTGAACTGATTAATGAAAATGGGTTTTGCTTTGGGCTTTGAAAAACCTGTCTACATGCTTTTCTTGAGTTGTAAAAATCTGGTTTCTGACCTCGTCACTCAAATGATACTCCTCTCTCAAGTTACTATTGATCTCTGAGGGGCCAAATCTAATGGCTTATCCTCACTCTCCATCCTCCATGACTTCTCTGAAGCTTTTGACATTATTGGTCACAGTCTCCTCCCACATATTCTCTTCTTTCTGAGGCTTTTTGACTCTCCTCTCTGCTGGTGCTCTTCCTACTTGCCTAATCTCTCTTCTCAGTCACCTTTGCTAATTTGCTGAACCATCTCATATTCATTAACTGTGGGAGTTTCCTCTTCTTGGCCCCCTTCTCTTTTTAGACTCTTTCCCTTGATGATGGCTTCAATTATCATCTCTATGCAAATGACCCCCAGAATTATATACACAGTCCTAATCTTTTTCCTGAGCTCAATTCTTTGCTCATAGAGTGCCTATTAAATATTTCCAATGGGATGTCCCATAAGCAACTCAGACTCACTATGTCCAGAATAGAATTCATTATTCTTCCCTTCTACTCACAAATCCACTCCTCTTCTGAATTTCTCTCTTACTGTCAAAGACATCATCATTTTTGTAGTTACCCAGGTTTATAACCTTTGTCTTTTCTTTAACTCTTCACTCACAATCATCCCACATATCCAATCTATTGCCAAACCTTGTTTATATCTTCAGAACTTCTCTTCCATGTATCCCATTCTTTCTACTGATATATTCATCTCCCTAAATCCTATCCTCATCACCTCTTCCTGGATTATTATAATATCTTCCTATTTGTTCTCCCCCTCAAGGTTTTTCCTATTCTAATCCATTCTCCATATAGCTACCTATGATTTTCCTAAAGGGCAGGTCTTGATTCCATTAACCTCCCTTCCCCACTCCAAAAAATTCAAGTTATTCTGGTATTACCCTCAGGATCATATATGAACTCTGACATTCTTGTATCTTCAAAACTTTCCTATCTTTCATGTCTTATTCTTAATTCCCCTTTTAGGTCTGTCTTTGATCTAGTCATACTGATCTATTTGTTGTTCTGAGCATACAACACTGCATCTCCTATCTCAGTGTCTGCGCTGGCTCCCTCAAGGTAGGAATGCATTCCCTTTTCACTTCAGCCTCTTGGAGCAGAAAGCAAGGAATTGCTTTCCTTCAAGACTCAGCTCAAGGGACATCTCCTACATGAAGACTCTCCTGATCTGCCACCTCCAAGAGCATTCCTTCCCCCAAATAACTTGTATTCTTCTATATTTCATATTGCTTCCTCTATTAGAATATAGTCCTTTTAAATAACTTCAAAAGACTTGGGAACTGATCTACATGATGGTACCCACAGATCCAGGGGATTCATGATGAATCATGTTATCCACTTCCAGAGAGACAATTAACTTGGATTATAGTTTGATGGATAGATAGATAGATAGATAGATAGATAGATAGATAGATAGATAGATAGATTTGGACCTGACTAATGGGAGAATTTGTTTTGTTTAACTACATGTTTTTTTTTTAACAATTTGCTTTATCTTGCTTTCTCAATGGGTGATTGGGGGTGCATGTGAGAGGAGAGAATTCAAGGAACTGAAAATAAAATAAAATTGAATTTTTTTAAAGAAAGGTAAACTCTTTGTGATGAAAGCCAATGGCCCTCTGTTGAAATCCCTCCCTTCCCATTCATCCCTGTCCCACCTCCCTATACAGCTTTTAAGTTTGTGACCCTGGACAATTCATTTAACCTATTTGTTTCCATTTTCTCATCTGCAAAATGATGATAATAATGTCTGGTGCTTACCTCCCAGAGTTCTTGTAAAGATCAAATGAAAATGTATATGAAGCATTCTGTGAAACCCATAGTATTATGTTTATTCATTTGTTCATTTAACAAGTATTTATTAGATGTCTACTGTATGCCAGGTATTGAGTTAAGAACTAAGTATAAAAAGATCATTTCAGTTATTTTTATTATTGTTGCTGTCATTATGATCCTGCTGGCTTCTCTCTAGTAAACTAAGTTTACTTATCCTGTGTTGCTTACTTATAATTTTATTTCTTTTTGAAAGGAATGAACATCGATTTGAGCTTCCTTGTTTTCTACCTTATGCTTAGTCACTGAAAGTTAAAAATACAATATATTACACAGGATCATTATATTAATAAATTTGCTTTCCCTTTGGAAAGACAAAAGTGTTTCTTATAAATTATCCAACAGCAACATTTTATTGGGCGTTCAAACAATTTTAGATTACAAGTTGCTGAAGTTTTTAAATATTCTGCAACCAATTGCCTTAAGATTTTTTTTTCCCCCTGACCAGAGGACTTGCATGAGCAAGAGTGTTTATTGCTCAATCACAGATTCTTTAATGAGACTCATTTAAGTCATTTAGTCTGTGTTCTGTGTTCTTCTGGGTTAATGCCAAAATAATCTTCTGGATTTGGGACCAAATAGTAAAATGAGTGTTTGGCAAAAAATTAAAGGTGGCTTTTTCCTTCAGTGTTGTAAAGCTGAGTGTAGGGGGTGGAGCTGTGTAAAAGCTATTTAAAAAATAATTACTACAAACCTCCCCAAACTGATGTTTTCTATCAAAATCTTACTGCTATGAATTGGGTACAAGGAGATGTGATGGGGGTAAGGAATAGGGGAACAAGCAGTTTCTGGTTAGCATCAAATAGCTTTCATGTAAAAGTAGTGGCAGGGTCAGCAACATACTAGCCAGGTGGCAACTACAGACACTGCTGCCATAAATAAATAGTTATGTACGAGTGTCACACAGCCAGAACTGGATACAAAGCATATGGGGAGAAAACATCCTGATGTAAACATTTGGCAGAAAGCTATATGAGTACAGGACAGTCTCTATTTGCTGGATATTGTGACAATTAAAAAAAAATAAAAGGAATGGGAACGAAAAGAAAATTTTTAAACAAGAACTGAAAAGTCCATAAAATTTCCTCAATACTTAACCTAAAGGGTGTCTGAAGGGCTGACATCTGTGCTTTCTGTTTTAAGTATTATTCAACCAAAATTCAAGTACTTCCTCACATTAAACAAAACTTTTGAATAAAAAAGCTGACCCATCGAAATTAATGCCCCCCCCCCCCACTCCCTTCCCAGTAAAGTGTGTGTCAGTGTCCAGAGGGCCATTTAATTTTCCCTAAGATTTGAAATCTTAGATCAAAGTGTTACAAGGGACCTTGGAGGTCATTCTAGTCCAACTCCCTCATTCTAAAGACTAGGGAACTGAGGTTGAGAGGTGAAATGAATTGGCAGGTCACTCAGGTCGTAAATGGCAGAGCTGGGATCTCAACCCCTGTCTTTTAACTGCAAATCCAGCCCTCCCTCCACTGTGCCACAGGGAGAAAAGTTGCATTGTTAAGCTGTGACTGAGAAAAAGCCAGCTTGTAAATTAAAGTCCAAGAACGATTGCCCATAAGTTTCTGCTGGTCCTTGGTCAATGCCTATACTCCTAATAACTGGCTGTACACTAATTTTCCGAAATTCAAAATCAGTTTCTTCATTCTGGCTGCTTGATTTTGGTAAGGTCTTCAACTCTGCTTAAAATTGGGGCACCTCTGGGGGCCATTCTCAGGTGCGAGGGATTTCTCTAGGAGTTCCTTTGCCCTCCCCACTAGACTCTGGGGTATTCACTCTTCACAGCCCCTGCTCCCCACCTCCCCGCACACCCCGAGAAAAAGCGAACTTGGACTCCAACGCGAGACACTTTTTAACAGTCGTTTTCCAGGGTCTTGGCTGAGCACCTACTATCCAGTCCCTCAAACAATGCACTTCATGGGCACTTTTTCCCCTTAAGGAAGTTCTGGGAGCCGGACTCAGAGAGAACATCTGCCCGAACTGCCCCAGCCCAGCACAGGAATGCAAGATGGCAACAACGCGGGCTTAGCAGTGCAGTAGTATCTGGCAGCCCGCCGTCTTGCTGCATTACTTCCTGGTTGCTCTTCCCTTAACTGACATGGCGCCGATTCGCCTTCACTTCCGCGCTCTGCGGCTGCTCACAGAGCCGAGGTGAAGGCAGTCCCGCGTGAAGCCCGCGTTACTGCTGCCGCCGCGGCCGCTACAGCTACCTCTGAGAGCCTGGGGACCGTCGCCGCGTGCCCTTCCTCCCCGCCCCCAGCTGTGCCGCGTGCTGCGCTGAGGGAGGAGGGGGACCCAGGGTGCACGGTTCCAGCTGTCTCCATCCCCAGACCCGTTGCCTTTCGGGCTGCACCGGTCCCCGAGTGTCATTTCACTCCCCTCGGATTCCCGTTCCCCTCCGCCCCCTTCCCGGGCCAAACATGATATTGACCAAGGCCCAGTACGAAGAGATAGCTCAGTGCCTCGTGGCTGTGCCGCCTACCAGGCAGAGCCTGAGGAAGCTGAAGCAGAGGTTTCCCAGGTAAGTCTCCCGCTCTTTCTGCAGGGTAGGTACGCCCCTTAGTTACCAGGTGCCACAGCACTAGCGGGTACGGACAGTGCTGGGGTCGTAGGGATGCCAGGTCACTCATTGCATAGGTAGGCATTATTGGCACTATCACCATATCCCTTATCTTCCACCAAAGATCCTCCACATGTAAGTGCTTTATATCCTCAGGGCTACAAAAGAGTAACTTCTCAATAAATGCTCCCTGGTGAATGAATGAATGATTGGGAAGATAACTTTTGGAGGCAACAAGAAACTCTCCCTGAAATATATTAGAGAGTAACACAATCAACACGCCATTTATTAAACGCTGGGCGTTGTGGGGGTGTTGAGGGATACAGTGGCAAATATGAAACAGTCCGTGTGTCCTCCAGGAGTTTACAATCTAGCTAAGAGAGACATTTGGAAATAGGCAGATACAAGGTAACTTTGTGAAGGCATTAGTCTTGGAATTCGAAAAGTCTTCTGGTAAAATTGGTTCTGGAGCTGATACTTGAAGGAAACCAAAAGATTCTGAGAGGGAGAGGTAAGGAGAGAGTGCATTCCAGGCACTGGGATTTAGCAATCTAGAATATCTCGCCATCTGTGCTCAATACAATCTGTTGGCTTTATGGGACTGTCATATGCCAAGGTGGTCTCCTGGTTATAGTCTCTTAACTCCTTCGGATAAACTTGTGCCCTGAGGATATCAACTTTAGTTTACTAATAAAATAGAAATGAATAAGCAGATATAGCAATAGCTTGCCATAGTAGACCTAGGTTCCAGTCCCATTTGTGACATTAGTTGTGTGGCCCTGGGCACCTAACTTAACTTCCATGCCTCAGATAATTTATCTCCTAAATCACAGATCAGATATATCTGGTGAGGAAGGAGTTTCCACAACAGGTGTTCCCTAGGAGGAAATCACAGATCTTGTATTCCTGTGTTTTTGTATGTGCTTTCCTGCACTCCACCAAATATTAATTTTGCTTGCATTTAATTTCCCAGTCACTATTTCTCTTATTGAAATTAGAATAACAGAATTGTAAAGCCCTAAAAATAATCTGGTTAAACTCTGATTTTACAAATGAGGAAATTAAGACCAAATTTGCCCAAGATTACATGGTTAGTAAGTGATAGAACCCAGAGTAGAAGGTAGACTTCCTGACAAACAATTCAAATACAGCCAAGTTACTTTGATTATACTAGATAAAGATTACTATTTTTCCTTATACTGCTTAGATAATTAAAATTTATCTGTACTCCATTATCTTGAACTCCTAACCAACCCTTTCTGACCACTTTATTTCTTTCTATATTTTAGTCATTCATGTTTGTATTCTAGATAAGTCATACTCAACTTTTTATTTTTACTCCTCCTCCTCTATCACTATCCAACCACTTGCCAAATCTTAGCCACTTTACCTTAGAAACATCTCTACTATCCATCTCCTTCTCTTTCTCTACAACTGCTGTCCTACAGGGCCTTATCGTGTCTTATTTGGACTGCTGCTCTAGTCTCCTAATTGGTCTTCTTACTTCCAGTCTATTCCCTCTCTAATCCATTCCTCATACAGCTGCCAAATTGACTTTCTTAAATCATAAATCTGACCATGATGTTCCTCTGGTCAGGGAGATTCACATGCTCCTCAATCCATCTATATACTAAAACACAAACTCCACTGGCATTGAAAGCCGTTCATAATTTGGCTTCATCCTGTTTTTCTTTGTCTCTGTCTGATATTCTATACTTCAGCCAAACTGGCTACTTGTTACTCTCCATTCATTTGTGCCTCTCCTGCCTGGAATTCTGTATCTCCTCCCCTCTGCCTCTTGTAACCAGTAGTTTCCTCAGGAAGCTTTTTCCCTCCTATGGTAGTTGTTTCTGTCCTCCCCCAATCACTGTGTATTTATTTTGTATCCTATCAATCTATGTTTGTAGCCTTTCATTCCCCTAATTAGAATGCAAGTTCCTTCAGGGCAAGACACTGTTTCATTTTTGTATCAATATCTCAAATATTAAGAACAATTCCTAGCATTTATTAGATACTTTAAAAATGGCTTGTCGATTGAGTTAAAAAAAACAACAACACCTATTCCCCTTATTCCATTCTTTCTTAAGGCATTATTATGCTATAAACACATTTATGTCAACACTAGGCATACATACATCTTGTGACTGAATTGAGGCATTTACTATTCTACCAATTTTATAAATGGAGGAAAAGATGAGACTTCCAACTCATTGGACTAGATGATCTCTAAAAACTCCTCTACTTCTAAAATTCTGTGAACATGTTGAGATAATCTTCTCTCACCAGTTTTTGGGAGGGGCAAAATTCACAGCTAGCTGGGCACTAGAATTCTTATTAGCAAGTACTTATTAATAAAGACTGCATATATGTTTCTATTTGTCTGCTGCTTTCTATGAGGTAGCAAAGTGAGAAAATGAGTTGAAAGAAGATGATGGAAGCTAATGTGCCCCTAAAAAACGACCCACATCCATTCATTCGAAAAATATCTGGTAGGCATGTTTTAGTTTTCCAGGTTTTTCAAGTGTTTTTTTCTTTTTTTGGTACTAGTCAAAACCACCTCAAAGAGACAATTATCTGTTCTCTGATTAAATATCCTCAGAAATACGCTTGTGTTAGTGAATTAGTTTGTTATACTACTGTGATTATTGATGAAAGATGTTTGACTATGTAATTTATCTTCAAGTTATGAAAATTAAAGCATGGTCTGAACCATGGATACAGGAATCAGGACACAGGTTTTTACTCTTTCCTCCATCACTTATCTAGCTGGGTGATCGTGGACAAATAATTTAATCTCCTGGTGTCTCAGCTTCCTCATTGCTAAAGTAAGAAGTCTGGTTCTTTTTTGAGCTAGCTTTATATGATGCTTGATATGTGTCATTGGATCCTTGAGGTTGGTAGTTCATGTATTAATATGCTTATTTTGTTGAACTGAACCAATGAAACAGACTCAGAAAGGCTAAATGACTGGGCCATAGTCATGGCAGAGCTGTTATATGAACTCTTTTTTACCATTCAAGTCTGTTGTTTTTTCCTATACCTCTGTCAAGACCCTTTCAACTGCAATAGTGTATGCATCTAATTCCACAGGTACTTCCCAAACCTCATTTGAGAGAATGCTTTCACCTTTATCTTCTCTAACCCTTTTCTAAGAACTTCTAACAAGGAGAAAAATTGAATGATATGAGTTTGATCTGCTTTTATTAAGTCATGCCTATTATCTGGAGTAGGTGCTAATGAGCAGCAAAATGGATAAAAGGAATTCACAAACTGGAATTTTTCTAAGAAAAATCACTTTAGGGCAAAAAAAGAACAACAAAGAAAACTTTGTTATTTTATTGTAAGAGTTTAATCTACTATCAACTGTTATGTAACATGTTTTTTTTTATAAGGAAATTCCATCTCTCTTTATTATGTTAGTTTTCTTTTTTTTTTTTTTGGAGGTTTGTAAAAGGTACTACTTTTTAGATTCCCCCAACCGACCCATTGACTTACATGCCTATCTAGCTTTTTCGATTTCTTTCCCACATTATTTTTACTCCTCCTTCTGTAAAGCTATATCTCCTCCACACTTTTATTTACCAGTTATTTATGTATTAGTTGGTGTGTGATAGTATCTATACATTGCATCTGGTTGTTTTTAATCATCCTCATTTCTTTCCCATTTTTCTTAATTCTATGTTTGTGGGATGGGGACAGAACTAGGTACTGGACCTGTGATTTCATTGACATGGGTATCCATATCCCAGGTAACACCCTCTGCCTTGGCAAGTTGGCTCCTTTGTAATTCATAGCCTTAGAGTTGTTGCCTAGAGCAGTGGTGTCAAATTCAAATTGAAACCAGAGGACACTAAATTGTATTGGATAGGGAGAAGAGGGCACTGTATGTATGACTTAGAGAACCATATATTAATGCTCTATTTTTATTTATTTTGATAAAGATTTCCAAACCACATTTTAATCTGGTTCTGGCAGCATTTGGGAGTGTTACCCACAATATGGCTAAGCGACCACTCCTGGCCTAGAGCCTTGAGGGATTAATTGACTTGCCCAGAGTCAGAGCTAGTACATTTCAGAGGTAGGACTTGAACTCAGAACTTCCTGGCTTTGAGGACAGTTGCCTCTCATCTTTGTGGGAAAGTAACAATTCAAGAAAGACTAGAAGGATTCATTTGGTCTCTTTCTCCCCTTCTACTCTTCCCCCCCCCTCACTTTTCCCCCCCAATTTCCCAATATTATTTTGGAAAATGGTGAAAGAGTACTTGCTTAATTATATTGGTAAATACTGGGGTAGGCCTACTACTAAAGAATCTAGGCACACTTTACTTAGCTGGAAAGCATTGCAACTTTCCAAGCATTACTTGGTGTATTACTGGCTCTCTCATTACTTGTATGACCTTGGGTAAGTTATTTCTCCCATAATCAATAGGTGCAATATCACTGTCAGTATTTACCTCACTATGTCCTTGTGGAGAAAAGAGTTTGTAGACTGTGAAACTATTAAATAGGAGCTAATATGATTGAGTGAGATGATCATTCCTGTACAGAGTATGCCTTTGTAATACACTAGTACTACAGTAGTAACTATACTTTCATTTTTTAGTTAGTATCCTATTACCTTGGATATAAGGAGCATCTCTTTTGCTCATATCTCAAAACACCTTCATATATTTCATTTTAATGGGATTTAATTTTTTTTAATTCAAATGTATTTATAAGCTACCTCCTTGCCAAAATACCCAATATCAAATATCACTATTTCAGCTGTTTGGGATTTATGAAAATTTCAAAACCTGTTATATAAATATAAACAAATATTCAGTTTTCCTTTTAGGGGATCATATTCAGAGCTTGGAGCAACCTTGGAGATTATTGAATCTATCCCTTCACTTTAAAGAGGAGAAAATGGAGGCATAAAGTGAATTGTACTAAGTCCACAGCTAGTAAGAGAGATGAGAAGGCCTAGGTTAGAATTCCAGGCTCAATTTGAGTTCTCTTTTCTTTGTATGAGATGAATAGTAAGAAAGCTAGTTTGGCTAGGTCAAAGAATGCAGGAAGGAGAGTTATATACAGTGATGTTGGAAAGGTAGGTTGGGGCCAGGTTTGACAAACTTTAACATCCAAACAGAAGAAGAATTTGTTTTTTTATGTGTGTGTGTGTGTGTGTGTGTGTGTGTGTGTGTGTTTTCCAAGCAGTATGGAGGAACTGGAATTAATTGAGTAGGTTAGAAATGTGACTAGAAGAGTGTTTAAGGAAAATCACTGGCAGCAGTGTGCAGAGTAGAGTGGATAGATAGTTAATTGAAAGAGGGAGAGCAATTTAGGAGGTCGTTATAGTAGTACAACTAAGAGGTAATGAAGGACTGAAATACGTTGGTGGTTATATGAGTGCTGAGAAGGGGGACAGGTATGAGAGATGCTGTGAAGCTAGAAACAGCTGATTTGAAGCCGGGAGACCAACCAGGAAACCAGCAGCTCATTGCAGTAGACTAGGTGTGAGGTGATAAGGGTCTACATCTAGGTGGTAGTCTTAGAAGAGAAAAGGGGACAAATTTTAGAGATATTATGAAGGTGAATTGATAGGCCTTGACAACAGATTGTGTGTGTGTGTGTGTGTGTGTGTGTGTGTGTGTAAAGTTAAGATTAGAGGATGACATTAAGGTTGTGGACATAATTGGGAGAAAGGTGGCGTCCTCAACAGAAATGCTGTATGACAAAGTGGTGTATATGAGACCTGGACTTCCACGTACACAGTAGTGGAATCTTTGGCTCAAAGTATATTATTATTTTCTAAATCCCTTAAAAAACACACACACAGTTCTAATTTGCTTCTCAGTGTGGCTGTACCAATTCACAGCTCCACCAATGGTGTATTAGTGTGCCTGTCTTCCCATCACTTCCCCTACCTTGATTATTCCTAGCTCTTGTAATTTTTTGCCAATTTTCTGGAAGTGAAGTAAAACTTCAAAGTTGTAATGATGTACATTTCTCTTATAATGAATGATTTGAAACTGTCTTTCATTTGGTTATTTCTTTTGAAAATTTGGTTTATATCCCTTGACTGTTTGCCCATTGGAGCATTATTCTTTCTCAGAGATAGTGCCGAGCAACTTGACTATAAGTTGCCCAAGTTATCGTGTGCATTGGTAGAAAGACTTTTCTTTGCCTAAAAACCACAAGTACAGTGAAACCAACTAACCAGAAAAAAAAGAAACTGAACATAAATCTTCTTGTGCTCTTATATGGTAGCAAATCTTGGAGCACGTCTTGGAAGAATGAAAATCACAAGTAGCCCAAAAGTCATGGGCAAGCTGTGGTACCTAAGAATCATTTGAGTTCAAGAGACGGAGTAAAGCAGCATTGGCAGATTCAAATAGAAATGGATCCCTGCTGCTGGCATATTGACCCAGAAAACCACAAATTAATGTTGTCTATATTTTAATATACTTTTGTTTATTTTGTTAAACATTTCTCAATGACATTTTAACCTTGTTTGGGTCATGGGAGGTTGGGAGTTTGACACCTTTATTGTAAAGGACTTTTCTAAGGATGGTTATAACAGAAAAGGAGATGAACCAGTTCAGTAGTGAGGTTGAAGGACATCTCAATTATCTGCTATTACCATCAAAGTAATTAAAACACACACACACACACACACACACACACACAAACAATAAACTAACAGAAGGCCTATAGAGAGAAGATTGCTTGCATTTTCTACAGATGACTTATAGAAATGCCTGGACTGGAATTGCAAGGGGGTGAGAAGGTATGGAGTGTTTGTATTCCTTACTATTGGAGAGGGGACTCACATGAGTGAAATTATGGATTTTTTTTATTTTCCAGAGAATTTAATAATACACATTCTATCACAATATAGATAGCAATGTTTCGTCACCTTTTCTCAGTCTCAGATGTAAAATGAAAAAGTTGAACTAGTTTTCAATTTAGTTCCTTCTAGCTTTAATGAACCTAGCTTATTCTATACCATCATATACTCTTGTAGTCTACCTTGTACACCCACTGGTCCCTAGTTTGCCACATTTGGATAACATGCTGAATGTTGGATATAAGTGCTCCTTTGAACCACAATTATGTATTTGTGCTATTGGCCAGTCCATTCAGCTTTTCTTTTTTCAGGTACAAACTTCCCAGCAGGTGATTTTCAGTTCCTACCTCCTAGAGTTATCTTTTATATTGTATTTTTAACCCCAGACATGAAATATTGCCAAGATTTTATTTTGGTTATAAAACTAAGATACCATTTCAACAGTATACTCTATATCCCATGCTGACTCATTAGTATTGTTGAGTCTACTCAATGGTATTATTGCATTCGATCATGTGCTCTTTTATTTAACCACCATTTTCTGATGCAACACCAGCCTAAAGTGTTTTGGTTTTTTTTTGAGAATAAAAAACAGTATTCATGGTATTGATTTCTTAAGTAGTCTACAATATATTTGGAGAAAACACACTATTTATACCTATGGGAACCAGGAATTAAAATCTATCACATTCTATGCAACTATTTGCCTATTTTAGTCTATATTACATTCTTATTAGAGACCTTTCCTACTTTCTCTCCTCCAAAGTGGGTCTATTATCCTTTTCTCCTTGGATTCTCTGAGTTAAATTTTTCTAACCATGTCTTACATATTTCCAACCTAATCTTCCCTATGCAGTCTATAATGGTCCCCATTACCTATTCTTTACTTTTTATGCAATCATTCACATAAAATAATTGTTTTAATTGTGAAAAAAATAATTTTCTAGATATGTTATCAGCAAAGGATGACTTGTTTTTCCAAATTAATCCCTCTAATTCTTTTTTTTCTTGTCCTTTAAAATTGCTTGAATTTCAAATGCTATATAAAATAAAGCAGTACAGAGTGGCTATCCTTGATTTGTACTTGCTTTCAGTCAAATTGCTTCTGATATCGCTCCATTGCCTATTATGTGACTCTTGACTTGAGGCTTTTTTTTTATTGTTTTAAGAATAGAATCACTCCATACTTATTCTTTTTAGTGTTCTTCTCATGAGTGAATGTTGGATTTTATGTGAAGTTTTTCTGTATATATTGATATATTTTTGTTTGTTTGCATTCCTTATTGTTATTGATAATCTCCCTGTTGTTGAATCAGCCTTAGTTACTCATGATGAATAATTGTTGTAATATATTGCTGTATTCACTTGGTTAATATTTAGTATTTCTGCATCCACATTAATAAGATTATCATATAATTTTCTTTTTTACTGTTGCTTTTCTGGACTTTAAAATCAGTACAGTATCCACAAATGTGTTGAGTAAAGTTCCTCCTTTTTTTCTGTTGTAATGAATAACCTATGTAAAACAGGAATTGTTTACTTTTTGAAAGTTTGAAAGAATTCTTCCATGGATATACCTAGACAAGAGTTGGGTGTTTTTTTTTTTTAATTGCTAATTTTTGATAACTTGTCTTATTTCTTCCTCTGAGATTTTATCTCTTTAAATTTTTTCCTGTTGTATCAGTTTTGGCAGTTTGTTTTTGTACACAGTTATCTATTTCCTCTAAATTCTGTAATCTGTTAGAATATTGATGCATATTCTATTCCACAATAGTGGTCTTGATTTTTTTTTTGGACCTTATCATGAATCCCTACTTTTCATTTATAATTTTCTTAATTTGTTTTTTCTCTTCCCTCTTTATTGACTAAATTTGCTAATGGTTTGTCAACTTTATTGGTCTTAAATAAAACAGGAGTTAGAGTTTTTAAAATCAATTCAATTGTTCTTGAATTTTCTATCCTATTTATTTCTCCTCTTACTTTTACAATCTTACTTTCCTTTGGATTACTACTTTGTTTCTCTTCTAGGTTCTTTGATAGACACTGTAGAATACTGAATAGAGAGCTGACCTTAAAGCTAGGAAGAACTGGGATTCAAATCCTGCCTCTGACACAGACTGATTTTATATCCCTAAGCCAGTCATTTAACTCAATGCTGTAGACCAGAGGTATCAAATCAGATTAAAATGTAATTTGGAAATATTTAGCAAAATAAGTAAAAAAAAAATGACAGATAATGTTGGTTTGTGATTTTCTAAGTCAATATACTGCCCACTGTGATCAATGTCTATTTGAGTTTGAGAACAAATATTCTAGACTACCCTCTAAAACTATAAGTTGCTGAGATGGTACTGACTTGCTTTGCTAGAGGGAGTTTCCTCACTTGGGAGTTCCATATACCTGTGAAATCATAGGTCTAGTCTCAGGGATTTTTGCCTTTCTAGTATCTTTGGTGGCCAGCTTCATTTTTTCCCCTCTATTTTTAGTGATAGAAATTTATCTCTAAGAACATTAGTTGTATTCCATAGGTTTTGATATATGGTCATATGATCTTGATCTTTAGGGCATGAAAGGACCTTAGAGACCAGTTAGTTTAAACTCCTCATTTTATAGATAAGGAAACAGGTAGCTGGGGCAGCTAGGTGGTGCAGTGAATAGAGCACCAGCCCTGGAGTCAGGAGGACCTGAGTTCAAATCCAATCTCAGACACTTAATGTGTGCATGTGTATACACACACACACACACACACACACACACACACACACAAAACTAGCCATGTGACCTTGGGCAAATCACTTCACCCCAATTGCTTTACCTTCCCCTCTCTAAAAAAGAATAAAAGGAAACAGGTACCTACAGAAGTTAACTCACTTGCCCCAGGTCATATCAGTAGTTATAAGTAAGTGGCAGAGATGGGCTTTGGACTTCACTTTTTTTTTCTTTGGGGGGGTAATTTTTGGAGGAGGAAAGCAGGGCAGTTGGGGTTAAATGACTTGCTCAAGGTCACACAGCTAGTAAGTTTTAAGTGTCTGAGGCCAGATTTGAACTCAGGTCCTCCTGACTCCAGGGCTGGTGCTCTATTCACTGTGCTACCTATCTGTCCCATGGACTTCACTTTTAATTCTTTCTCACTATACCAGGTCATTTCTTTATTGTTGTTACAATTTTTTTTAAAAAGTATTCTTTTAGGGGTAGCCAGGTGGTGCAGTGAGTAAGAGCACCGGCCCCAGTGTTGGGATGACCTGGGATCGAATCTGGGCTCTGATACTTAGCACCACACCCAGAAATAACTGGTTGTGTAACCTTGAGCAAGTTACTTAACCCCAATTGCTTTAAGAAAAAAAAAAGGATTCTTTTATGTTTCTGGTTTCTTCATTAATTGAATCATCTTTTTGGGAACATTTTATAGCTTCTACATAATTTCTTGGATCATGTTATTTAATTTTAATTTTATTGCATAGTAGTCTGAAAAGGGTCTAGACTAAGTATGTGATCAATTTTTACATTTTTCCTATCTACACTTGATAGTATATAAATATGAATTCTAACTTCAGTCAGCAGTTCAAATCTCTGGTATCTTTTTTTTGCTAATCTCTTTGATTTGTCACATTCTAGTAAGAGGGTTGAAGTCTTCTATTATTATAATATTTTGATTTATTTTTATCTGTGTCCCTATTAATCTTTCTGTTACATATTTAACTGTCAAATAGTATGGTAAATATAACCTGACAATTGTTATATATGTCTTATACCTCATTCACTTTACCATTATGTAGTGGCCTTTTTGTCCCCTTCATTTCTGAGAATTTGGATTCTATTTTATCTTATGAATTACTGCGATCCCTTATTCTTTTTTTGTTCTTCTAGTTACACAATATAATTTAGATCAACCTCTTAATTTTAATCCAGTCTTATCTTTTACTTTTTCATAGATAACTTTCCAAAAGCAGTATATTGGTGGGTTTGGCTTCTTGATCAAAAAAAAATTTTTTTTAGCTTGTTAAAATGAATATTTTCCTGAGGTTTAAGTTCTGATTTTAGTGTAGATAGATATTCTTTGCCATTAGGTTTTGACATTACTATTTTTCATCTGTATAAAACAGTTTTTTAAATCATAGATATTCAGTAGTTTTTTTAAGTAATTTTCATTCTTTTATGTGGATCATAGTAGCTGTTTTTATCCCCAAATTTAACTTTGTTATTACTATTATAGTAAGGAAAGATTACACACTTTATTCTTGTTTCATTATAACAAATCTTTACCAAAGGTAATAAGCAAGCTTAAAAGTGTGGTATTTTTGTTAGTGTTTTATCATTCAATCAGTTTGGATTTTTTTTTTTTAGTCTCATTGCTTGTGTGGATCTCTTTCATTGTAGATTATTATTGTTGAATGTTTCTAGGTCTTATTTGTCTTTGAAGGGAGTTCTGTTTCCAAACAATGTAATAGTGTTTATAGGTATATAATTTTGAAATTTAGTCTTTTTTTCTTATATTTTGTGCATTAAAAAAAAACTTTAATGTTTTACTTGTGTTATTTAAAATGTTTCCTCTATTATTTCTTTAAATGTGACTTGTTATTAATTTCCAAATTTTTATAATTATATGCCCTAGAAATCTACATTAAGGAGTTTTTCTTGCTAGTATCTTATTTGTCTCATCTGGACCACTGTGGAATATCTTCTCTAATTATGCCCTCAAATAGAATATCTAGTTTCCCCCCCCCCCATCCTCTCCCTTTTCAATATGACAGAATAAGAGATTTAGAAGGGGCAAAGATGTTTAGAATTATTCTACTCTAACCTTTCATTTTTCAGATGAGAAAATTGAGACTTAGAGAGATTGTTTACACAGGTAATGACAGAACTAGGTTTTGACCTAAGTTCCTCTTACTTCCTTATGGACACTTAGCAACTATCAGTCTTTGGCTGTGGGCTGACTGTGAGGTATGGGGACCTAATTCCCTGGGCTTTGGTCAGAATTTAGTAGTAATAGAATTTAGTAGATCACAATTTGGCTTATGCACTGTTTTTAGTGGGAGATGGTGGCAGGAATTGTTACATAAGGGCTCAGACTCTCAAGCCTCTTCTATATTTCCCAGTGTTGTATGTAGTCATGATCCACTCAGACCAGTAGGGGACTGGGATTATGAATGGGGTAGAAAAAGACCAAAACAACTTCAGTGCCCTTTAGCCACTCAGATGAGAGTGGGATATGTGAGGTTTGAAGCCCCAGTGTGCTGTGTATAGGTCAGTGCTGTCTCTGAAATGTCAGGGCTACAGTATGCTCTGGTCCTCTTAGCTATAGCTGCAGTTACAGTCATCCCATTTCTCCAGGTTTTACTTTCTTTTTCTTTTTAAGTTTCTCCTTTCCCCCTTTATTTCTGGTGGGATAAGGATTGTTTGGGTAATTTTTTTTATGATTGGTGAAGGAATTTAAGTAGGTAGGGGCTGACTTATTTGGCTTTCTTAACTGCTCAGACCTAACTGATTAGCTTTGCATGATTTGTTTTTAGTTAACTGGCCATTTGCTTTGTAAATGGTGAATTTATAAAGCAGTTGTTTAAAAATCTGTTTTTTGGGTTCTGGTAAGGATTGCCAAGTTATCATTCCAGAGAATACTTTTTTTAAATTAAAATTATTTTAAATTTAATTTAAAATATTAAATTTTATTTTATTAAATTTATAAATTTATTATATATAATATATGTAAAAAAATATATAATAAAAATATTAAAATTAAATAATTATTCTTTTAGAAACTGGTACCTTTTCCCATCTGCAGGATTCTGGCACTTTTCCCATTCTCCAAGAATTTTCAGCATTATCAATAGTGGCTTTGATGTAGTACCTACACATTCATTCATTTTCTAAGAAATAATTAATCTGAACTTGGAAACTTAATGTAAAAGCACCTGGATGCTTTACATAAGTTTCTCTCTTAACCTATTTGGGACTCCGGTTTCTCCTTTATGATGTGTTACTTTTCTACTTTGGTGATCATTTCTCTTGCTAAACAAAGCCAATGCAGCACACCAGAGTTGAGTTAGTTCTGCTTTCTACTTCATGTTTAATTCTTTTCCTCTTGGTGCTTCTGACTCTAGACTTAACCACCATGACATGACTCAGCTGCTTTCTTGCATCTGTCGTGCTGGTCCCCTTGTCCCATTGATGCATAGTCTCCCATATTTGTTGTTGTTGCCTTTTGACTGTGTTACTAACTTCATTTATTCTGAGCATTATATTTCATATTATGCTTCTTCTTGGTCTTTCATCCTAAAGTTCTGTGATTTCCCTCCCAAATTCTCTTAAAGATTGGATTTGTTAACAAAGCTCCCAGTTAGAGTCACTTTGATTTATTTACATGACTCCCTCCCACATTTCTTCTTTAATATAATGTTTGGTTATGTAACCATGTTGTGGTATTTGGACCATTTTTTCTTGGTTAATCAAATCTCAGGGCAATAAAATCTCAAAAGACCTCAAAGGACTAACCACCTAAACATTATTGCCCTTCATACTTTGCTAATTCAGTTTTACTCAGTAGCTAGGACTAACCAGTGACTTTCAGGTTCAAGAATTGATTGCTTGGTCTAGCACAGACCACATTTATACTCCAGTGTACAAAATCTGGTTTTGCAGTTTGAGGCAAGGTCAGGGAACTGACACAGAAATGATAACAAAAGAAAGTTTATCTGTGTGCTTTGCTCACTTGACAGTGAATATCTAAGTCTTTCTCAGCAGACAAAACACAGCCCAGATGCTAGAAACTTGCCCCAAATCTTTCATAATGACTCAATTCTTTTCTTTGAAATGCTCAGATTCAGTGACTTCAAGAGACAGCCTAGAGAGTTGCATAATTCTTGTAGTTTAGTTGTATAGCTCATGCTTATATGATCTTATTTCTGCATTTTTGAGCTAAATTTTTCAATTAATAGTTTTCTTATTCTTTTGATGGCATCAAATCTATATATTTTTGGTATCAATTCAATTCAAGAATTTATTAATCTTCTTTTATGCATAAGAATACTGGGTGATGGGGATGCAAAGACAAAAAATGAACATGTTCTTGCCTTCTAGGATAAGCATTCTTCTAGAATTCTTTTTTTATTTTTTCCCTTTTTTCAAATGCTTTATTAACTTCTAGTTTACATCATTCATTTCCACAAGATTTTGAGTTACAAATTTTCTCTCCATTTTTCCCCTACCCACCACCCCAAAATAGTGATCCCACTGGATATCCCCTCCTCCATTCTGCTCTCTCCCATATCTTCCCCCATCCCCCCTCTGATTTTCCAGTAGGGCATGGTAGATCTCTATTCCCCAGTCTGTGTATATCTTATTTCCTGATTACATGTAAAATAATATTAATAATAGTATATATATATATAAACATTTGATTTTAAAGCTTTGAATTCCAGATTCATTCCCTTCCTCCCTTGTCACCCACCCTTAAAAGGAAGATAAGAAATTAAATATAGGTTGTATATGTGTAACTATGCAAAACATTTCCATAGTGGATATATTGTAAAAGACTGGCTATATTTCCCCCCATCCTATCCCACCGCCCACTTGTTCTATTCTCTATTTTGATTCTGTCCTTTTTCAAAAGTGGATGCTTCCAACTTCCCTCCCCACCCCAGCCTGCCCTCCCTTCCATCATGCCCCCTCTCATCCCCTTCCCCTCTACTCTCCTGTAGGGTGAAAGACTCTATTTAGTGTGTATGTCATTCTCTCCCTAAGCCAAATTCAATGAGAATAAGGTTGACCCATTCCCTTTTGCTGTCCTTTTCTTCCCCTCCATTGCAACCATTTTCCCTTGCCTCTTCTATATGAGATAGTTTACCCCATTCTTTCTCCCCCCATCTCCTCAAATTATATTCCTCTCTCACCTCTTAATTTCACCTTTTAAGTATCATCCCTTCCTATTAAATTGGTCCTATGCTCTCTATGTGTACCTTTAGCCATATATACATACACTCACTTATATATTCATATGCCCACATACCCTCCTATATAGACTTATATGTGTGTGTACATACACACACACACACACACACACACACACACACACATATATATATATATATATATATATATATATATATATATATACATATACACCCACATTTTTATTCCCTTCAACTATTCTCATACTGAGAAAAGTTTCAGTTATTTTTCCATGTAGGAAGGTAAATAGTTCAACTTTGATAAGTTCCTTATGATTTCTTTTCCCAGTTTACCTTCTCATACTTCTCTCTCTCTCTTTTTTAAAGTAATGGGGATTAAATAACTTGCTCAAGGTTACATAGCCAGTTTTGGATTCGATCCCAGGTCATCCCAACTCTGGGGCTGGTGCTCTTACTCACTGCACCACGTGACCGCCCCCTCTCATGCTTCTCTTGCTTCTTGTATCTGAATGTCAAATGTTCTATTCAACTTTGGTTTTTTCATCAAGAATGCTTGAAAATCCTCTATTCCATTGAATGACCATATTTTCCCCTGAAACATGATACTCATTTTTACTGGGTGGCTATTCTTGGTTTTAATCCCAGCTCCTTTGACCTCTGGAATATCATTACAAGCCCTTCAGTCCCTCAGTGTAGAAGCTGCCAGATCCTGTGTTATCCTGATTGTTTTCCCAATATTCAAATTGTTTCTTCCTGGCTGCTTGTAATATTTTCTCCTTGATCTGGGAACTCCAGAACCTGGCTATAATATTCCTAGGAGTTTTGTTTTTGAGATCTTTTTCAGGAGGTGATCAGTGGATTCTTTCAACCTCTATTTTGCCCTCTGATTCTAATACTTCAGGGCAATTTTCCTTGATCTTCTAGCATTCTAACATAAGCATATAATTAATACATAATGTAGGTAAACAAACATAAGTTGATTTATGGAGGGAGAGAGCATGCACAAATGGGAGAAGCCAGAGATTTTAAGAATTAGAGCTGAAGAAAGAATATGTTATAGGCACAGAGATGGAAGATGACAAAGGAACAGCTAGTAGACCAGTTTGAATGAATATAGAATGAATGAAAGGGAGTCATAAGAAATATCTGCAAATATAGATGGAAGTCAAGTTGTGGAGGACTTTAAATTCCAGGCTGAGGAATTTATGTTTTATCGTAGATTCAATCTCTGCCAGAGATTTTCAGGAATGGTAATGGCATGGTCTCATCCATTTTGGGAGGCAGTTGTGTAGAGGTTAGATTGAAGATGGGAGAAAATGCAGTAGGTGGGAAACAAATGCAGTAGGAGTGCAGGCAATGAAGGCAGCATTTTTATGAGTGGAGTGGAAGCTATGTCTGGGAGAGATGTTGTGCCAGTAGAATTGCGAAGACTTATCAATTGATTAAATATAAGGAGTCAGGGACAGCTTCAAGGTTGTGAATCTAGGTGATGGGAGAATGATTGTAACTTCAACAGGAAAAGGAAAGTTGGAAGGTGCTGTGGTTTTAGGAAAGGGATGATGAGGTATATTTTAGACACTTTGGGCTTGTGCTGCTGATGGGATTTTGAGGTGGAACTGTCCAGCAGGACAATTGAAATGGTACTGGAGTTTATGAGAGAGGTTAGGGTTGGATATGTTGATTTGGAAGTTATTTGTCTGGAGATTATTGTTGAACCCTTGGGAACTGATAATCTTACCAAACAGTGTTTAGAGATAAAAGTGATGGATAAAAGTTCCACAATAGTGAAAGTGGTTCTTAAAGACAGAAAAAAAGATTAGCCAAGCCTTAACTAGGAATTCTAGAAGTGTTGTCTACCAATGAAAGTTAATTCATTCATATGACTTTCAAAAATACTGCTAATTCACGTATACTGGAAAGATGGCCAGAGGTACTTTTTATATTGATCATGAAGCTATATCATCATGACTGGGAGAAAAATCCATATGATTATTCTGAGTATTTTCTTTACTTCCAAAAAAAAGGGCTTGAGAGCAGTATTATTTTGTTATTGAATGGCTATTGAGGTTCAACTCTTTGTAAAGGATTTTTTTTGTTTGATGTATGGCTGTTCTACCCCAAAAATTGTTTTTACTCATTTTCAGAAGACTTTACCCTTTTCTTTTGCTTTACATGTAAAGGTAAGAGTAAGAATTGGAATCACTACAAGGGAGCAGTTCAAAGAAAATCATAGCTAATGTTATCCCCAGAAGAATCCACACATTGACTATATTTACTATTAGAGTAGGGGAAATGCTTCATTTTTATGGGAATCAAATTAGATTATTGACTTCATTCATTTTTTAAGTCTACATTACAGACATGGAACTTTAAGCTACTAAGTAATAACATATACCAGTATGTTTACTTGTACAATAAAGAGAAATTAAATATTTCCTCCTTGGAGAAAAGCTTCAATTTAAGCTTAAAGTAATAATATTTTATTATTTGACTTTCAGACAAAAGCAGACTGCATTTACCATCATATATTTATTTCACACTTGGCACCATTTTTGCCATATCAGTCGAATTTTTACCTTCAGAAGTTATAGCTTCTAAGTCAACTGATATACTGTCACTGTGTGACCCAAATTGAAGTAGAAAAACTGAACTTTATATATATATACACACACACACATTCTGCATAAGGGAACCCCTATCAAAGTTCTTTTATGATAATGTGGGTACTTCATTATACCAAATCCCATCATAAAATCACAGCCTTGCTCTAATATCTTTCAGCCAGTTACCCATTCGTAATTTTTTTTTCTGAAGCTAACTAGCCCCTGTGAAGCTAAGACTAAGGTGATATTTTCAAGGAATTGGATGAAAATCTTATCTACTAACACAGGCTTAATTCTGAGGATATTTAAGCAGGGGACAAATAATTGTCTCTTAGAGGTGGTAATTTGGACTAGCAGCAAAAAACAAAACAAAACAAAAAAAGCCTTGAAAAACTTGGACAATGAAAACATGCCTACCAATTTTTTTTTTTTTTTTGCTTTTTGGAGAGGGGAAGGTAGGGCAATTGGAGATAAGTGATGTGCCCTAGGTCACACAGCTAGTTTTGTGGTATGTCTGAGGCCGAATTTGAACTCAGGTCCTCCTGACTTTAGGGCCAGTGCTCTATTCACTGTGCCACCTAGCCTCCCCCCAAGTATTTTTTGAATAAATAGACATGGGTCATTTTTTAGGGGCACATTAGCTTACATCATCTTCTTTCGCTCGTTTTCTAGCTTTACCATCTCATGGGAGGCGGTAGACAAATAGAAACATATATGTAGTCTTTATTATTAAGTACTTGCTAAAAAGAACTCCAGTGCCCAGCTAGCTGTGAACTTTTATCCTCTCAAAAACTGGTGAGAGAAGATTATCTCAACAGGTTCACAAAATTTTAGAGCTAGAGGAGTTTTTAGAGATCATTTAGTCCAATGAGTTGGAAGTCTGATCTTTCCCTCCATTTATAAAATTAGTAGAATAGTAAATGCCTCAATTCATTCTCAAGATGCATGTAAGGCTAGGGTCAAAACCTTTTTATTTTCCTACTGTTGATATGATGATAGGCATTCTTTGCCACATAATAGAATGTTTAATTTAAAATAGGCCTAATTCTTCAAGTCATGTTATCCATGGTGTGGGCAAATTATATTACTTGTTATTTATTTGGTGTTTTAAATTTGTTTTTGATTACGAATCTCCAACATTAATATAAGCTTCTACTGAAGGTGTTACTTTAGTGTTTGTTTTGCTGATAGTTTGGTAGCAAAAGCTAATAAAAATTTAAAATTAACTTACACTTCAAGCCCCATTGAGCTAAGATGGCAAATGAATTGATGATGAGACAGTCTTAGTTACAGTCTTTATCCTCTTTTAAACAAAAAAGATGTATGGGGAGGGACTACCACAGCAAAACTGCAGTAGTTATGTCCCAGGTAAGTTTTCTTAGATCATATAAACATCTGATAAAAAAAAAATGAGGAAGGATTCCTTCATCTAGAGAGCTCCCTCAGTGTATCTTTTCAGAGATTAGTAACTATTTGAATAGGGAAAAGGGGTAGACAAATATAAAGCATAAGTGTTATGAAACACTGCCAAGCCATCAATCAGAAATGAAGATAAAATGGCTCTGAATTATATAATGTAGAGCATAGGGAAAAACATGACTTAATTTACTAACATCTGCTTTTTGTACAACAACCTGAGAAAATATCTCTTCTGTTTTATGAGGGACATCTATGCAGAAGGAAATATTTCTTTCCAATTCTTAATGTATTAACTTAATATTAATGTTTTTTAATGTTAGGTAAGTCATGCGTATATAGAATGATTTATATTTCAAAAATAGTATAGGATTGGGAGTATAAGGTGACCTCCCCTATGACTAAAGGAATCCACCAAATAATATAGGTGCCATTAATAATAACTCATCTCTGCATTGGACTTTAGGTTTACAAAATGCTTTATATGCATTATGTCATTTGAGTATAACAATTTCCCTTTGAGATAGTCTCTGTCATCCCCATTTTACACATAAGAAACTGATTTTTAGAGCAGTTAAGTGACTTGTCTGGGGCTTACTGGCTAGTAAGTATTTGAGATTGGAATTGAACCCAACTATTCCTGTCTCTACAAGTTCAGAGCTCTCTTCAGTCTGCTACTCTACCACAATAGGATCTTCCTTTCTGGGACTTGACCTGCTGTCATCTTGTGTCAGTGGAGTAGATGTTGCCTATGTTTAAGCTCAAATGACTAGTGTATCTCTTTGTGTTTGCTCAGCTCCATTTAAAAATGTTGATCTACAGGGTAAGTCCCATTTCACTGAACTCTAGGGGATGGTTCAGGTTCTCCTGTTGTATTGGTATTAGTTCTGTTGAATATTGCTTCAAATGTCCATGTTATTTTAGAATTATTTATTAACTTAACTACTGCAATGAGATTGCAGGTCTTTAGAGTGAAGACCTTTGAAATTGTCTAGTCCATCATCTTTATTTTATGGATGAATTAATTTGAAACTATTTTGGTTTTTGAAGATCCTCGCTGTTAGTGTTCTTGCTATATTGCTGGAGCACTTGTCTTCTCACCTGTGTAGAAATCATCTTTCCTTGAAGGAAGGGATGGTGTTTTGTATTTATACAGCCCACCCAAGCACTTAGCATTGTGCTGGCCCATAATGAGAGCTATTAACATAAAAATGGTGTTTATTAAATTAAAATCTTATCACTGGGTTGATAAAAGCCTAATTTGTTTGTTAACTGGCAAAAGTCATTATGAAAACTACAAAAGATCCACAGTATTGTGATTGTAAAGACTAGAAACATTTGGGAATTGGACTTTTTTTTTCTCGTTTTTAAGGCCAGCATGGTGGGGCAATGAAAGAGTAGCAGTAGGTATCATTTGCTTTTTTTCCCCCAGAGATCTGGAGATTTTCTAATCCTTTTTCTTGTCCCCTCTGTTTTGTCAGAAGTACCTCACAGTTTTGGATGTCTGTTCTTTCTTGATGTTTCAGCTTGGTAAGAATATTGTGACTGATATTTTTGAAAGGAGATTGGGTGACTGCTGGTTATGAAGTAAGATCTCTACCATGCCAGACTGTAAATAGTTATATTAGTTAAGTCCAGGACAAGTCTTAGGACCTGAGCTTTTGTAGTCTGATCTAGATTGGGAAACTGATGTGAAAACTTAGTTGAGTCATTACTATTGTTAATGATAAAAACCTAATAACAATCCATTCTTTCCAAAATAATTGAAAATGAATCTTCTTGAAATATACTCTCTATCAGAAGAATTCTGTTCATTGTAAAATGAATGTTTCTTAAATACAAAGGCTATTAATAAGCCTGTTTAAGAAATACGGTTTTTCTACTTTAAAACCTTGCTTTTTACTGCTAACAGCATATTCAGGAATAAAAAGTAGAAACTTTTCTTTTAAACTAGTTTTATTATTGCAGACAATCTCTGAAGTAGTAAAATCAAATTTTAGACTAAGACTTTAAATCTTCTAGTTTATTTTGTTTTCTGAGTTTGGGTGAACATGTCAGTATTGGTGGACATGAGCAAATAGAGGTGACTTCTGATTTGGTGGCTTCAGTGTGAAGCTACCGGGCATGAATAGGAATAGAAATAGCAAACTGACCAAAGAATGGTAGAGGTTTTTAATTAGCATCTGAGTTGGCTAACGTTACCATGAACAAATATTGCCTATAGATAAAGACTGTGGTGGTAGATAAAAACAGTCATTACACCATAGCTTTTCCAACATACTATAGATCATACAGGATAATTATTTCCTGTACTATTCCTCTGAAGTATAAAAGCAAGACCTAGTTAGATGTATTTCATCTGTTAGAGGTTCACAAAGAGACTAGATTTGGTACATTGTCATGAAAAATATTTTATTCATGGGATAGCTTTTTGGACAATTGTATTCTGTGCTGTATTACAATGGCACAATAAATTGCTGAATATACTGTCTGCTGAATATGACTTCACCATGAAAAATTTGATGCATTGGCATAGGAAAGGTTGGAATATATCAACCTTTTCTGACAAGGGACTTTGAATTTTGACCTAATACAGATGACCTTTGTGTGTAATAAAAGTGAGCTTAATCTTCAGGTCAAGGTGGAGGTGAATGGCAGGGCAGTGAACTGAAGCTTGTGCTAAATATGGTGCATTATAGCTACCAACCTATTGGTTAAATTGAAGGCCAGCAGAGAGTTTTTTTTTTTAATAGCATTTCCAGATCCTTATTTGCAGTAAGTTGTTTCATTCTTTAAAAGCATCTTGTTTCTACAAAGCAAAAGGAGTCATAATATAGATAGCTTATTAGTTGTGGTAGATGGTTTCATTTTATATTTTAATAATTTTTAAGACATTGTATGTATACCTAGCTATATTTCTATTCCTTAGATAAACTGAAGCTATTTTTTTTAATTGGCTTATGGTCCATAGAAAAGATGTTTGATATCCATCACCTTGCAGGAAAAAAAAAGTGCTTTTTAGGATTTTTTAGATTTATTAATTTGGTAAGTTAGACTACTATCTTTCAACTTTCTCAATGATCTGTCCCTTTATAGCAAGGAGTAGAATGTACTATCTTATTTTGTATCATGATACCAATTGCCAGTATGAAGTCCATGGATCTGTTCCCAAATCAGTGTTTTTAAATGTATAAAATCAAATGCATAGTATTACAAAGGAAACTAATTATATGGAAATCTCATTACCAAAATATTTATTTAAAAAACACATTGGGAGAACACATTTAGGAGGGCTCTGATGATGGCTTGCTTGTTTCACAAAGCTTAACAGTACACAAATTGGGTATCCTTTGGAAAGTTCCTATCCCTACATCCAGTTTTAGCCAAGTTCTATAACCTGACACGTATTTAAAACAAACTGTTTTGAAACATCAAATGATTCCTAAAGCAAAATAATTAGAGAGTTTTAATTATAAATTGAAACCTACTCTTTTTATTAGCCACTGTTTGAAGGATTCTACTTTGTTCCCTCTTTACCATGTTAGTGGTATATGACCTGAACATTTATTGAATACTCAGCCTTGAGTAATGGCTTTTTTCTTAAAAAAAAAAAGTTTCGGGACCCTAATGGAAAGAACTTCCACTCCTTTAATAGAGCCTGCAAAATATATTCTCCAGGACTGATCAGCTCTGAAGGCTCTAGAGGTTTGATGATTGGAATGGCAGGAAATCACGCTTTCAGGACATAACGAATTGACTAGGCCATCCATCATTTGTTAGCATGCGCTGAAACGCTGGGTTTGTGTGCAGAGGCCTGTGATTTAGTAAATACTTGGGAGATGAATAGAGCTTACACACAAGGGAAGATATTGCTGTCCTTCAGCAGCCGTAGACACAGACTCCTGCTGAGAAGGCCATCTGACGGCAGATCATCAGTAACTGGCCTGTCACAGTCAGCGGTGCCCACCGACCATCTCCAGTATATTAAATGCATTTTTAATATCTGCTTCAGTAGATTTAATGAAGAAAAT
This sequence comes from Petaurus breviceps papuanus, assembly GCF_028583685.1. Classification (NCBI taxonomy): domain Eukaryota; kingdom Metazoa; phylum Chordata; class Mammalia; order Diprotodontia; family Petauridae; genus Petaurus; species Petaurus breviceps. The sequence continues at coordinate 1,466,514 of NW_027186296.1, read as the reverse complement.
TTAGTTTCCATACTCCAAGCCCTGCTTCCTCAAGTGTTTTAAAGCATACACTGTAGGCCATATATGAAAGAGGGCTGGGGAGTATACAGGCAGTTAAGAGAGTTGATTGGAAAAGGAAGTTTAAAAACATCATATGTAAACAAAAATTACTATTAACTAGGTAGACATATTGGTAAAGTGAAACAGGGATTAAAAATATAATAATATATTGCCCATCCCCAAATTCCTTTGCCCATTCCTTATAAGTTCAAGATGCTGGGGCAAGCTTTGCTATTTGTAAGAAGGAACATTAGATAGGAAAAAAGAGAAGTTTTATGTTGGACATGCTAAAGCTTGCAAAGTACCTTTGTGGTGGAGTTGGCCAGTTTTCACACTCTTTCCGTAAGGTAGTTCCTTAGGATCTTTTCATTAGGAGGTGGGCAAGGAAAGGGTTTTAAAAATTTACCCAAATTTCGAATATATAATTTTTCTGATTTATCTACTTGGCATACTTCAGTTTTATATCTTGTGGAACAATTTTGAACTATTTGTATGTATGCGATAGGGGATCCTAAATAAGAGAGAACCTGATTTAAATCAGTTATCTCTCTTATCTTGAGAGAATGTAAAGTTTCTTCTTTTTCATTTATAATTTTAAAAATTGATACTCTTACATCTAGTCAGAATTTGTGTATTTGTCCCTTTTAATGAGCTTCAGGGCTGACATTATTTACCACAAAACAGCAAGACAACCAAATAGATATAGTTGCAAGCATACACTTTAAAGGTTTTCTCTTCTTGCTTCAAGGGAAAAAACCTCTATAATATGCTCTTATGTTCACAGGGGAAGAAGAATCTACAGAATGGGACCTATAAATTTGAATCCCGTGTGTGTCAAAACAGTAATGTATTAAATGCATATTATTATAAAAATTTAAGACATGTCTTAAACACACTTACATTTTTATAACACATGGCAATATTAAATAATACATTTCCTTGTTAGCATCTGTTTGCCGTCATTGTTGGCAAGGCCTATGATTTATTGCTTAAATTAATGACCAAGACCATTTTGGACCTGATATATGCCCCTAAGCTTATTACATCACTAAATAAAATAAAATGTAGGCGCTTGTGACAGAGTCACTTTTGTAATTGTTTATTCCTTTAAGTGGCCCATTCAGTGATTCACTGAAATGTTCATAATGGTTGGTTTGCAACCAGAAAATAATCTCAGAAAGGTGAAATGTAGTTCTTGTCTAGGAATTGGGGGGTTGAAAGAGTGTTGAGCTTCAGTGGAAATCTGTAACCTTCTAACTGCCCCTCACACCATGTCCTTGTTGTGTGTCTTTGATAAAGCTTCCTGCACCTACAATCTCAGGTCCCTATGCCTATTTCCTTCCTAAGGAGGAGACTACTGTTTTTTAGAGTTGGGTCTCATCTGTCTAAAAATCCCATGACTCTTGGTAAAGTGATACAGCTCTGACAGCCCTTGTGAGGTGGTTCCTTCTTGAGGCTGTTTAGTGTTTCATTAACTGGCATTTACATAAACAAAGCACGCTTATGAATTTTGTGCATATTTCTTTTTTTCCAGGTTAGAGAGGTACATCCTTTTTGATGAACTTGGATGACTTCATGGAGTAGGGACTAGTACTAGTTTTTCCCTGGATCTGTTAGTGTCACTATAATGTGCCATGGCCCTAAGCATCTTCACACTAGTCTGCTTTTCATCTAAAAATGACAGTTCTATCAGGGTGTAGCTCTGGATTATACTTTCTAGGTTTTTCTCTCTCAAATTAGGAATCCCATTGACTACTTGAGTCTCCTGGTGTTTGACAGTTAGGTCAGGAGTTTGAAGAGATTAAATCCTGCTTTTTGGGCAGCAGTGCTTATACACTCTCACCTACAACCATATGGAGCATCTCTAGTGGGATCTAAACATATTACTTGTGGGAGAATTATTATTATTTTGTAGACCATGGGGTAATTTCCTTGTCAACTATCACTAACACAGAGAGACAAGACCTGGTCCCTAAGAATAATCATTTCTTTATTAATGTTCCTTAGTCTCCTTTCATCCCAGGTGTTGTGCATATTAATCAAGTCATTCATAGGGAACATATTAAATCTTTACCTTAAAATCCCCAAAATTAACAAAAGGGAGAGTAAGAATGGCACGGAGATATTGGCATTTATTTTAATAAGACCTTGTAGATTTTAGAAACCATTACACCCACAAAAATTATTTGTTCTTAAAAAATATGCATTGGTCCTAGCTATTTATACCATTGACATTGTCTGTCTCTCCTTACTTTCTCTTAACCTTCTTTATCTATCTGTCTCTTTTTGGGAAGACTACAACTGTATGCCTGCAAGAAAGGATGCTATGTATCACATGAAGATTTCTACCAAAAAGAGGACTAGAAAGTCAAGGTTCCTTGTACCTTTGTAGTCCCTCTTTGTTCCAGTACCTATTACCTATACAGTACATATTTATGTGGCTCATCCATGTACAAATCCGTGTACAGATCATTAGATTTGTAAATTCTTTGAGGAGAGGCTATGTTGTTTACTGTGATCCTGGCTAATATTTTGGTCCAGAGATGTGATTTCAACAGTTTAGGGAATTACTGCAGGGGAAACTCCTTTCATTGATGTAGCTCAGCAACTTATCGGTAACTTTTATTTCCTGGAGTACTAATGGGTAAAATGACTTACCCAAGGTCACATATAGTAAGTGTCAGGCAGGACTTGACTACAAGTCTTCTTGTCTCTAAGGCTAGCCCTCTTGTCCACCATACCATGCCAATTCTCACTCTACTACTTAATAGACTATATTATGGTCTTTTAGTAATCTGAAAGAGTTAATTCTCCTTTCCAGAGGTGAGCAGACTATTCCCTTCTCCTTTGCAGGACTCAGTCCATTTTTCTTTCCTCTTGGGTCAGAGTATTTGTTTTAGGGCCTATTTAAAAATATTAAAATATTCAGTAGGAGCTAAGTGCTTAGTGTGGTGTTCTCCTTAATACTCAATGAAACTAAAATACCACACAGACAGGGAACCATTTGTTATATTTTACTATATGAAGCAATAGCTGGGTAAACCTTAACCTTGTAATTTTGCACCTTCCACTTTATCATGTAGCTGTAAAAGGTAATCAAAATAAATCACAGGAGATGAAGAAATATTTTCCAGTGCATTCTGTGTGCTTTCAGAAGTGGTGCTTGATCCATGAAATTTTAGTAAGCATATTAAATAATACAATATGATGTGCAATGTGTCAGATCTGATAAATTATTTTGTATAGGACATTTATACAACATATGCTGAGCTGCTATGTGAACAGCTTAATGACTATAAATTATGTTAATCTTTCTTGCCATATTTACTTTTTTTTTTACTAAAAAAATATATTGTGTTTGCCTTTATTCATTTTTTGAGGGGATGGGGTGGGGGGTGAAGCAGGGAAAGCTAATGAAAAGATCTGAGAAAGGTGTAGGTCACCCCTGAGATACTATGACAGTGATCCAGGGTTCCTCAGCTGTGCAGTGTACATAACACAGATGTTGGAGAGTCATCTGTCAGCCATGCCTCTCCCATGGAGTTAAAGTTATAGGAGGAAAAGCATTTGACACAGTGCTGTCACTGTTCCATTTTCACAATAGAAGAGCATGCAAATATTGAACCTCCTGCTTAGCAGTAGTGCCCTGTCTAATGTCTGTGCTGGTTAGAATAAAAAATCATGGGTGCATCACGGGCTCAGAGATCTGACAAAGGTCATGCTATGTTGGGTATTTGAAATGGAAATTGTCTGGACTTAGATTTTATAAAGCTCCCACTGTTGTGTGTGGGGGGAATTTCAGCAGGGTTTTGTCCCTGGAGAGGCCTCTTAGGCCCTTTTCTGTCCTATGAATGAATTTAGATGTGAGGGTTACTCCTGCCTTAAAACTGTTAAGTTCATTTTGCATACATCCCCAGAGAGAAAAACTGGCAGATGCTTTTGTCTTGGAAGTGTTTAAAAGAAAACTGCAGAGCAGGAACAAGAGAGAGAAGGGGCCCTGTGTGGAGTCCCAGAACATTTTGGAAATGGCCAATATGCAGTTTTCATCAGTATGAAGGCGGGGCGCAATATGGTGCCTGGAGCTCTCAAGGGAATATGAATGTTGATTAAGCATACTCCCAGGCTTTGAAATTCTGAAAGCAGTGTCAGAATAATGGATGTTGAGCAAATGTCAAGCATTTGTTAATTTCTCTGTTATTTGGAGTTTATCTACCATGATCAATCAAATAAACTAGTGCTTCTCTCTTGTGGCATGTGTCATTGATATGGTGATTAGGTGGCTAGAGAGACCTTCTGCTTTTTTCCAGGTAACAGATTATAAATGAATAAACGCATCTTTCCAGTTAAAGGTTTGTTTATAGCTTGGTTTAGTGAAGACTGTTACATTAACTGGGTACTTTGGGAATGATATGAAAATTTGAGCCTGGACATGCCAGAGGCATTTAGAGTGGTGCCATTCCTACCACCAAACTTAAAGCGAGGTTGGCCATAGTGAATCTGGTTTTCAGTAGTTTGCAGCTTAGTTGTAAAGCTGGGGAAATGGAGCTCTGATCCAGGATTAATTTTGGCATCTTAACACTTGGCATCAAAATTGAATTTGTCTTCTTTTTTGTCTTTTTTCCAATTTTTAATATTTAGTTTTAATTTGGTTATTGATTTTGGTGCTGAGAGACAGAAAATAGATAGTAAAATACTTGTTTTTGTTATGCACTCCCTGAATGGTCCAGCATTCTTTATTTCATGTGCATCCTGATTCTCACATTTGAATGATTCAAGGGCTTTTGGGGTGTATTTTCTTCTTGGAAAATGATTGTAAAGCACAGGCAATGAGAGGGCGAAGAGTGTTCTTCCCTTTTAAAGTGTGCATGATCATGCTGACGTTTTGAATGCAACTGGACATGATGTACCACGTCTAAGATACTGTATTTAAATAGTTTTATTGATTTGAACTTGGAAGGGACCTTAAAGGTCATCTATGCCAACACTCTCATTTTGCTGTTGAGGAAACTGAGGCCCAGAGAGGTGACATGATACATATATGTTGTCTTTCCCATTAGAATATAAGCTTCTCAAGGCCAGGGACTATTTACATTTTGTCTTTGTATCCCTAGGATATAGCACAGTGTTTGGCACAAAGGTGGCTCCTAAGAATTGCTTACTGATTAATTGCCCGAGGTGACACAAGGTAGTAAATAGACGAAATAAGATTTGAACCCAAGTCCCCTGACTCCAAATTCAGTACTCTTTCCATTGTACCATACTCTTTAAGAATACTGTTATTGGGTGGCTAGGTGGTGCAGTGAATAGAGCACCGACCTTGGAGTCAGGAGAACCTGAGTTCAAATCCGGTCTTGGACACCTAACACAAAAACTAGCCATGTGACCTTGGGCAAGTCACTTAACCTCAATTGCCCCTCCAAAAAGCCAAAAAAAAAAAAAAAAGAATACTGTTATCTACCTCTAGGCATGATAATGCTTTAGCTACATTAATCAGTAATTCAGTTCTATAATTATATATATCTGACTCTTTTTTGTTCTGTTCCCCCATTTTTACATCCCTCATCTCATGAATCATCCTTCATGAATGATTATGTGAGGAATAGAAGAAGTGTGTTACCCTGGTTTAGGGGTCAGGAAACCTGAATTCAAGACTTGGCTCTGCTGTTTCCTAATTAGCTGACTTTGGGGAAGAGTCTGTCTACTTATCTAATCCTCAGTTTCATCATCTGGGTAATGGAGAAAACAATAATTTCACTGTCTTCTTCATAAGGCTGTTATAAGGATAACACTTTGAAAACCGTTAATATACTCTGTACAACAATAGTAACAATGATCGACATTGTGATTAAATGTTTGCAAAGTATACATATCTTCTTTTAGTTCTCACAACAATCCAGTGACATTAGTCCTCTAGGTATTATTTTACATACTTTTTAGATGGAGAAAAAAAAAAGCACATAAAACTGAGGCTCAGAGGGTTTGCATGATTTGCCCCTTGAACGTTGGCACATTATGTGCAACTTAGTCCTAGAGAGTGACCAGAACACTAAGAGGTTTAGTTATTTGCCCAGCATAACGTAGGTATTATATATCAGAGGTGAGGCTAAAACCTGGGTCCTCTGGTTCCAAGGCTAGCCCTCTAGCTGTCTTCCGTGCTGCCTGTTTTCCACTATGTTAAGGAATCCTTCCCCCTGCACCCCCCCCCCCAAAAAAAAAATAAATGAAATAGACTGGATTGAGTAGGACCAAATGGGCCCATACCTGGGTAATAAAGGAAGTGGAATGGGAACGCAGGTCCCAGATGTGCAGACACATAGTGTTTGGCAGTGATAAAGATGGCCTAGGCATGAAGCTTTGTATCTCTCCTGAAGCTGAATACACAGTTGTAACCCTGTTAGGACAGTGAAAGAGATATGTAATAACAGAAAGAAGAGTGGGTAGGCATCCTTACTGTCATCACCACAACTATCACCACATTTCCCTTTGCTAGGTGATTGACAATGGAGAGGAGGATTTGCTGGTTTGAGAAATGATGATTATGAACCGGTAAGACGACTTAAAAACTCCCATTATGTGCCAGGTGCTGCCTCCAGTGCTGGGGCTACAAAAGACAAAATATAATATATATATATATATATATATATATCACTTTAAAGTGTACAGTTTACACATGTTGATTCATTTGAATCTCACATCAACCATGTGAGGTAATGCTGTTATTATCCCTATTATCCCTATTTTACAGATGAGGAAATTGAGCTACAGAGAGTTTAAGACTTGCCTGGTGTCAAAAAATTGATAACTGAGGGAGTATTTAAGAAAAAATAAAAGTGAGAAGACAAAGGTTAGGGTTAGGATTTTTTTTTAACATAAAAACACCTGTTCCTTGCCAGGTACTGTGCTAAACCCTAAGGATACAAAGAGTCAAAAATAAAACAATTCCTTAAAGGAACATACATGTTCCTAGAATATACAGACATCGCTCATGGGACTAGAAATAGTTAAACTCACTCACATATATAGAGGTTGAAAATCAGTGATTATCAATGAAGAGAGAAGAGTATGTATCTGTGATGCTATTTTTTTTTTTTGCACTAAACCAGATGTACTCATAACTTAAGTTGCCTGGGATTCCAGGTGACCATAACTGATGTTTTCTGGTGATGGCATCATATGAGACCTGCTTGTCTTTCTTTTCTATCTCTGCCACTTGAACATTGTAAACACCCTCAACTCAGCCTTTATTACCTATTTACCCCATGCTAGGCCTTGGTGCAAAATGAAGCAAAACCAAGATGGCTCCTGTACTCACCTATGCATATATGCAAATCCTTAATGAAATAACCTCCTTATAGGAGATGTAAGTAGTTGCGAAGTAGAGTGGTTCTTACTCTGTCAGTGTGGAGAACCTCTACTGAACCACAGAGATGGGTCCAACAGAGAATATTGCCTAAAGCACAGAGAGGTTCAGTGATTTATCCAGGATCATACAAACAGAATTTATCAAATGTCGTGTTGACCCTTTCAGAGTATCCTCTAATCTTGCGGAGTTATACACTTACTCTAAGAGACTAAATAATTGTTATTAGTAGTAGAGTTGTTTCATCTTTAAAAAATATATTATCATCATTAATAGTAACCATCATATAATAACCATAGATCTTCCTCCCTGGCTTAACTGACCTTTCTTACTGTCTCATAGTTTCATTTTTCCTCTCATTCTTTCTCTAATCTTTCTTTTACACCTTGATAGCTTCTCTCTTATTATGAGCTGAATGTGGGCCTTTTGCATTGGGTTGATTCTTTAAGTAGAGAAGATACTACCAATGATAATAGATACCAGTAGCATAAAATACAAGTGCATTATAAATTATAATAAACTTCACAGTATATTTTGGTCAGCAGTCTTGAACTTTTTTCACTGCCAATAATTTTTACTAGGTAGGCTACCAAGAAACAAAAGACTAGTTTGGGTTCCATGCCAATCTCTTCCCATTTACCATCTCTTGGTGGCTATGATGAAATTGTTCAAAGTCAGAGGAAGGAAGAAAAACAAGGGACAAATAATTTTTAAACTGTAGCCAGTCCCTGAAATGATTTCACCCGTAAATAACTCAGCTTCTCAGAAAGTAAGTTCATTTTACTTTGGAAACAGTTGCCTAGAGTTTAGGAATCCTTTCCATAAATCAGCAGCAGGTTGATTTTCTCATACATTCTTATATCTCCATCAGTTTGGAGTTGGTAATAGGATGTAATTGGTCCTATGCTAATTTTATTTCCACTTTGGGCAAGTACAATTCATATTTCTTTTTTTCTTCCATTTTTCAAATGCTTTATTAACTTTTGATTTACATCATTAATTTCTACTAGATTTTGAGTTACAAATTTTCTCCCCATTTTTCCCCTACCCACCACCCCAAAATAGCAATCCCACAGGATATCTGCTCCTCCAACCTGCTCTCTCCCATATTTTCTCCCATAACCTTTTCGACTTTTCCAGTAGGGCATGGTGGATTTCTATGCCCCGGTGCCTGTATATCTTATTTCCCAATTACATGTAAATAGTATTAATAATAACAATAATTACATATATCTAAACATTTGATTTTAAAACTTTGAATTCCAGATTCATTCCCTTCCTCCCTTGACACCCACCCTTACTGGGAAGATAAGCAGTTCAGTATAGGTTGTACATGTATAGCTAATGCAAAACAATAACATAGTAGATATATTGTAAAAGACTGACTATATTTCCCTCCCTCCTATCCCACGTCCCACTTGTTCTATTCTCTACTTTGATCTTGTCCCTTTTCAAAAGTGGATGCTTCCAACTTCCCTCCCCCCAAACCTGCCCTCCTTACATCATCCCCCCTCTAATCCCCTTCCCCCCTACTCTCCTGTAGGGTGAGATACCCTATTTAGTGTGTATTTCATTCCCTTCCCAAGCCAAATTCAATGAGAATAAGGTTGACCCATTCCCTTTTGCCTTCCTATTCTTCCCCTCCATTGTAACCATTTTATCTTGCCTCTTCTTTATGAGATAGTTTACCCCCTTCTGTCTCTACCCATCTCCTCTCATTATATTCCTCTCTCACCTCTTAATTTCACCTTTTAATTATCATTTCTTCCTATTAAATTGGTCCTGTGCCCTCTATGTATACCTGTAAACATATATACACACATTCACATATGTATTCATATGCTCATATATAGACATATATATATATACATATATATCTATATTTCTGTTCCCTTCAACTATTTTCATACTGACAAAAGTTTCATCAGTTACAATTATTGTTTTTCCATGTAGGAATGTTAATAGTTCAACTTTGATAAGTTCCTTATGATTTTTTTCCGTTCTCATGCTTCTCTTGATTCTTGTATCTGAATGTGAAATATTCTATTCAACTCTGTTTTTTTCATCAGGAATGCTTGAAAGTCCTCTATTCCACTGAATGACATATTTTCCCCTGAAATATGATGCTCAGTTTTTCTGGGTAGGTGTTTCTTGGTTTTAATCCCAGCTCCTTTGACCTCCGGAATATCATATTACAAGCCGTTTGGTCCCTTGGTGTAGAAGCTGCCAGATCCTGAGTTATCCTGATTGTGTTTCCACAATATTCAAATTGTTTCTTCCTGGCTGCTTATAATATTCTCTCCTTAATCTGGGAATTCCAGAAGCTGGCTATAATATTCCTAGGAGTTTTCTTTTTGGGATCTTTTTCAGGAGGTGATCGGTGGATTCTTTCAAACTTTATTTTGCCCTCTGGTTCTCAAACATCAGGGCAGTTTTCCTTGAGAACTTCCTGCAGGATGATTTCTAGGTTCTTACTTTGATCAAGGCTTTCAGGTAGTCTAATAATTTTTAAATCATCTCTCCTGGATCTATTTTCCGGGTCAGTGGTTTTTCCCATGAGATATTTCACATTGCCTTCTATTCTTTCATTTGTTTTGATCTGTTTAACAGCATCTTGATTTCTCGTCAAGTCATTAGCTTCCATTTGCTCCAATCTCATTCTGAAGCAAGGATTCTCCTTATTGAGCTTTTGAGATTCTTTTTCCATCTGACAAATTCACATTTTTAAGGCTTTCTTCTCATTGCCTTTTTGAACCTCTTTTGCCTTTTGAGTTATTCTATTTTTTAAGTTGTTATTTTTCTCAGTCAGGTTGTTGACTCTCATTTTGTAATTTTCTTGCATCGTTCTCATTTCTCTTCCCAATTTTTCCTCCACTTCTCTTACCTGCTTCTTAAGGTCCTCTATGGCCTGTAACCAGCTTGTATTTTCCTTTGAAGCTTTCGGTGCAGGAGTTCTGACTTCAATGTTTTCCTCCTGTTCCATGCTTTGCTCCTTTTTGTCCCCAAAATAGGAGTCCAATGTTGGAATCTTCTGTCGGCTTTGTTTCCTTTGCCTGGTCATGTCGCCCCTCAGTCACTTTACCTCTGAGTTTTTTGCCACAGTAGGTCTCTGCCATCACACAGGGGAGCTTTTGTCCCAAACGCTGGGGTTTTCTCAGCTGTTGGAGGTATTAGATGGATGCCCTTTCTGAGGCCTCCACATACTCTGGCAAGCTGGACACATGCCCCAGGACCTCCACCCTAGTCTGCAATCCAGATCCAAGCAGGTTAAAGCAAGAGAGATTACCCCTCAGACTGGTTGCTTGGTCCCCTTACACTCTGCAAGCCAGGAGCTGAAGCTGCCACGTGGTGCTGGCTGGCTGTGTCGGGTGTCTCAGCAGCTTCTCGCCCTGGGGGCAAAAGTCTAAACTCTTCCACTTACTGGGTCCCAAAGTCCAGACTGAACTGACCTCTCGCTTTGTCCTTAGCCTTCTTTGTGTTGATAATTCTGGAAAAGGCCACAGCTGCTACTGATCTGGAGTCCCTCTGCCTGGTGTGTGGTCAGGCCCACCCTGGGGCTAAAACCTCCAGCTCATGCAGGCCCGGGTAGGCTCCCAGAGTGTTGCCCTGACCGATTACTGCTGGCTTGCTGGGCTGTCCTCGGTGAGAGGTTAACTTCTCTGTGTCATTTTGTGGGTTCTGCAGCCCAATTCATATTTCAATATGATCAAAGATTACCTATAAACCTTGAGTAGTTGTATAAGGTTCTGTTCTCTTATAATTTACACGTATTTTAAAAATTTCAGGAATAAAGAAACTAAATTATTTCTTCTCTCAGAATCCTAAAAAATAAAGGATACCATGCACATATATACCTTTATACATATATACCCTTCCAGTTACAGTTTTGAGTCATGGTATCAAAATGAAGGTTGGAGACTTTTTCTTTCCTTTACTAAACTTGGGCAGGAAAACAGGCCCAAGATCATATGGCTTAGACATAGAAGAGATTGTAGAGGTCGTTTTATCTAAGAAACCCCTCATTTCACAGATAAAGAAGCAACTTTCAGAGGTGAGTAACTTTAGCTAAGGTTACTAGACTAGCAGTAAGTATCAGAGTACAGATTCAAACCTGCCAACTCAAAGTCCAAATGCAATGCTCATCATTGTCACATTAGTTTTGTCATAGATTTATAGCAGAATATCATCATAGATTTAGAGCAGAACATTTGAAGTGATTCCTATTTACATGTCTCTGTACTTATTGTATCACTCCTGAAGAATGTAATCTTTTCGAGGAGGGGAAGGGTATAAGCATGCATGTGGTACCTACTGTGTGCCAGGAACTATGCTAAAGGCTTTACAGACATTATCTTATTTACCAATATTATCTTCTTGAGGGGAGGGATTTTGTTTCTCCTCCTGCACTAGAATGCCTTGCATAGAGTAGGTATTTTTTTTTTCTTTTTTGGAGGGCAGGGCTATTGGGCTTAAGTGACTTGCCCAAGGTCACAGAAGTAGAAAGTGTTAAGTGTCTGAGGCCAGATTTGAACTCAGGTCCTCCTGACTCCAGGGCTGGTGCTCTATTTACTGCACCACCTAGCCACCCCTAGAGTAGATATTTAATTGATGCTTGTTTAACTAAAAGCCATACTTCCCTTACTTAGCCAAAAAATGGAAGAGTTTTTGTTTCAATGGTTTACTAATGTTTATATCCCAAAGCCAGGTCTGTAAGCATCATAATCTAGTGAAATGCTTCCACGTGTCTGATAACTGTGCACCTAAGTTTTAAGCAGTGGCAACAACAAAATGTGTTTGTGTAAATATAACAGTTTCCTGTAGCAGACATTGCTAAAACATTGACAATATTTAGGGTTCTCACAACTTGTAATGGTGTAATCGGAAACTTGGGCAGCTCTCCTTGTGCTTCACTGATCAATTCCACCCTGAAGAAAATAGTTATACACCCCTATGTGCACTTGACACATGCAAATGCTAAATACAGTAGCAGCATGAGGCCTCTGTCATTAACAGTAATTTATGTAATGAAAGCCACCTGGCTGTTTTTATAATTAATTGCTTGTAAATAATAAATTTAAATGTAATTTATAGTTTTCTAAATTTGATTACTATCTAGTCCCAACAGCAAACTTAAAAAAAAATTGGCACTTACAATGATTTTTTTTGAGTGATATTTTTAAAAGTGAATTTGGTGAGGTAAATAGCAAGTAAGGATATTTTTGGAGGTAGATGATACAAATAAAAAATGTAATCAAGCTCCTACTGTTTTTGTTTAGAATGGGCATTTAGAAATGGTTTCAATTGCTCAAGAACTGTGCCTTCTATTTAAATGGACCCTTTTTTAGGGCTTTCTATATAATGTTTCACATTCATACACACAGGTTACTGAACATGGTTAATTCACTGGTGAAGAATGAAACTCTATTTTGAAAAAAAAATAAATTCATGCCAATATTGTTCCATTGTAACTAACAAAGTACAAAGTCCCAACTGTCCTAAAAGAAATTGATCTTTCCTAGTACTAATCAGAGACTTTGCCCAATGGACTTGCCTAGTACAATAATACAATTAACATAAGAAGGTTCAATGTATTTCTGTTTGTGCATATGGCCACATACATCAACTGCCAGGGGATTCTTTTGTCTGACTAACTGGAGTATAACTGTTGTTCAAGAGAGAGAGAGAGACAGAGAGACAGAGAGAGAGAGAGAGAGAGAGAGAGAGAGAGAGAGAGAGAGAGACAGAGAGAGAGAGATTTAAAGCATGTATTCTGCATTTCTTTTTTACTTAAAAAATATAGTGAATAGCAATGAGATGTTTTAGACCTCATTTGGCATTATTAAATGTTTCCCAATTTCATGTTTCCTAATAATTTATCCAATAAAGGTTTTATATACCCTTTGGAAACATACACATTATAGATTAATAGTGACTGTCACCTCAACAAAATTATTATTAGCTTGGTATAGCAGAAAGACCACTGGGACTTCAAATCAGTAGACTCAGGTTTGAATACAGACTCTGATATTATTGTGACTGCTTAAGTTGTTTAATTTCTCTCAGCTTTACTTTCCTCATCTGTAAATAGGGATAATGCTTATGCTACTTACCTCACAGGGTTATTATTAGGAAAACTGCAGTGTGCTTGTAAATGTTTAACAAATATCTCTGGGCATTAAAAAAATGTACTGGAGAGAGACTTTTTAAAAACAATCTATATTTTTATATTATTATATATGATGCATATAATGTATAGTTATGTATTATTTTAATATCTATATTATTAATATATTCTTCACTTTCATAAGTCTAGCTAATTAACAAAATAATAAATCAAACCCTGATTTGTGCCCTTTGCCAATTTCTGAAGTGTAAATGAAAATTTAACTACCAACTCTCACAAAGCCAGCTTAAGCTAGCTTTAGCATACCCCTGGGAAAAAAACTCTTTATAAAGTGGTACATAAGTGGAAACTATTATTTATTTGTTACTGTCCTCTTTTTTAATCTATAAAATTATTTTTCAAAAGAGTAAATGTTTAGAAGGAAAATTGTTTTGATTTTGAGTCTCTGGACACCAATTTAGGGCAAATAACTAAAGACATCTTCCCTAATCATGTTATATTGACATTTATAGATTATAGAGAAACATGCTATTCTTTTGGGGGGGGGCAGGAGGGAAATGTATTTCAACAGTACATTTTTAATACATTTTGACTGTTCTTGTTAGATGCTTAAATAGTTCATGAGGAACTACAATTCTATCAAGTGGCAACTTTGCTTATTTGCTTGTTGACTGGTGTATGAGATCAGGAAGTTGAGTAGATAAGGTGTCTCTTTTATCTGTGTATTTCTGCAGAGTTTATTGCTTCAGAAGCCAGGGGGTGTGTGATTCCCATCCATCACCTCAATAGCCGCCATCCGATTAGATTCATCATTTGGTTTCTGAAATCTCATAATCCCCAAGGGCTTAGGATGTTGTTCTCTGCCTCCTTTTACATCAGCGAAGAAAGGCACTCTGCAACAGGTGCAGTAATATTCTGTTCAGAAGGGACACTGACACCCAGTTTGGTATCTTGAAGAGCTATGTGACCTTCTGAAGTCCCAAATTGAGGATTGCTAACAATTGCAACAGACTAATTATAATTATAGCTCTTCAGGAGTTGTAAAGTACTTTAAGTTTTCCCAAACCTCTCAAAGTTCAGTGAAAGGTTTGAAGACATTAATATATCACAGACACACTCCCTTTTCAAGGGCTCCAACTGTGATAACATTTGATTGTAGAAGTGGGAATTTGACCCAAAGCTTATCACCTGCCTCATTAACATGCTTGGGAGACCAGGGTTTGTACTTGATAGACGTGTTGTTATCTTACCCCATGTCCCAGAATTCCTTTCACCTCTTGCTCTTTGCTGATGGGAAGTCACTGCTGATAACCTTGATGTTGTATGGAATTTTTTTCAGAAGCGTTTTGTACAGGCTAATACCAAAATCTCTTCCAATCACTTTAGTTGTACTTTTGTGGTATGTATTGTATGAATTATATCCATATTTGTAGGTAAATGACTACAGAAATTCTTCTTTAATATAGTCTCATGGTTATATACCTTCTTCACAAAAATGAAGAAATTTGGTATGAAGGTGTGGAAACCATTATTTTTTTTTCTTTTGCATTTCTATGAGGTAGGGTAGTTTGTGAAGCATGACCAAGCAGAGAAAATGCGCGAAACATTAGTTTTTTTCACAGAGATTGAGCCTGAAATCAGGGTAAATATGTTGGGGGCAGTGTGCTTTTCAGAGGGTAGGAGAATTAGACATATGGAGGACCTCATATGGTAAACCCTTTGAATTACACACTTAAACAGAATTGCTTTCTGTAATATGGATAAGAAGTCATTGGAAATGAAACACCTAAGATTCAAATAACAAGGTGTAAAAGTAAAACTATTCTTGAGTAATTTAAAATTTTCTAAGAATTTTTCACTTTGCCTTTTGATGATGCCTGTTTAATCTAAACAGATATGTAAAGAGGCATGCCTAAATTTTATTTTATTTTTTAATGTTTTCCTTAGATTCTGTATTTGTAAAAGTCACTATTAGGTAAACCTCTGAGGTTTATACAGTTCATGAACTCCCAAAGGGAATAATCACACAGCTCAGCGATGTTCTTGTCAGCTGACGACTACTAGTGAACCCCTTATGTTCAATCAGGTTATTGTTCAATCAGGTGGTGGTTAATTTACAGTAAGAGAGGTTGCCACCTGTCCTAGGAATGACCTGAGCACATTGGAGATCACAGACCTGTGAGTTTGCAAGTTGCAGCTGCTTTCTTAGCTAATGCTGCCATTTTGTTGGAAGTTTGTGAGCTAATCAGTGACAGTAGCGTGGTGGTAGTGATGGTTGCCATGGTGGCCAAATCCCTTCTGTGTGACAGAGTGCCCAGCCCCCTAATCTATAAATCTCTCTGGCCAGCTAGACCTGGTGACTGTTCAGAAGGACATCTGGTATACACTGATACAGTGTAAGCTCCTTGAGAGCAGGGTCTTATACCCTTCAGCCTACAAAGGTACCTAGCCCACAGTAGGCACCTAATAAGTTCTGGTTGATTAAATAAAAGTGAGAAGAAACTGGAAGACTTCAAGCTTTTTTGTATGGCTCCTTCTTGCTCTTAATTACCATAAACAGGTTGTAAGACAGGAAGGAAGCAGCAATCCTGAGAAGAGATGAACTGTGTATTTCTACAAATCCTGGGGATGCATTTTCATGTTATTTAAAATTAAATTTGTGTAATAGAGTAAATAATGATGGAGGTTACATTCCACATTTCTAAGTTTGCATATGTAAAATGAATTACTATATTTACTGCCACATGATACAAAGACATTCAAATCTAGATTTAGGAAGAGGTGCTCTCTTCTTAGCAGCCTGTGGGGCCCGGGGCCAGCTTCCCTGGGCTGCTCCTTAGAAAAGGGATAGGTATTTATCACAGCCAGGAATGGCAGAAGGGACATTGCTATGGTGAAGTCCTCTTCTCAGAGACAAACAGTTGTTGGTAATAACCCTATACGAGTTGTTTGCCTCCAGAAAATGTTAAATTTAACCAAGGTTGGTTGGCAGTTGTTGTTTTTTTACAATATAGTTGTTAAACAATCCTCTTGAGTGTCATTTAAAAGGGTAAACATGTTTTAATGTTTTTCTTCACTTATGCCTTCAAAAATGCATGCATATGAAAATATATCCTAAGCACATAATCTAAGTTTCATGGAGATTGAATATGAAGTATGCTGGCAAAATACTAAGAATAAAACTTGTGAAAAATCAGTAAAATTAAGATCTAAGGTTATTTTTCACAGTATAATTTTTAAAAAATACTCAAAATACAGTGAAGTTACCTGAAAGATGATTTTCAAAGGTTGAAATAGAATTAATAAGATACAGTTTATGGACCATATCTATGGGATTTATTTCTGTAAGTGAAAGTAAGCATTTGGAGAGGTGACAGCCTCAGAGATTCCAGAGGGCTTGGAGGTTGTACTTGACAAAGTGTCAGACGGAGAGGCAGAACAACTTTACCCTCCTCTTAACTCTATGATTCTCAGTGAGTCAGTTAACCCTTTGGTGCCCCCAGACCTCTGTAAAATGCAGTTTTACAGTGTGTATATGTACTGTTCATAAATACACACACACTCATAGAGACATATACACATTTTTACACATTAAAATAAGTGTTTATATATGTATAGGTATAAAATATGTATAATTTACATATATTTTTCTTTCTTCCTCTTTCTCCTTCTCTCTGCCCTTCTCTCTCCCTTTTCCCTTTTTTTCTTCCTCTCTCTTCCTCTCTCATCTTCTTTCTCCTTTCCTCTCTTCCTCTCTCTTCTTTCTGTCTTTTCTGCCTTACCCTTCTTCTTTTGCTCTTGCTTCATCTTTTCCTTTTTCTCTTCCACTCTCCCTGTCTCTCTCCCTCCTCTCTCTTTGGCTCTGTTTCTCTACATTTCTCTCTGTCTTTCCATCTCTTTTCTCTCTGTCCCCACAAACATACATGTGCACTCACATTTGAAATTTGGACTATTGTAAATCCATGAAAGAAAGAGTTTTATGGTTTTTATGAGAGACTTTATACTGGGGAGGGGATATATTGTACCTCAGGAGTAGTTGTTAAAGCTCTGTATCTGAGAAATATAGTTTAGGAGATGTAAAAAATATGGTATTGCTGAATTTCTGACAGATTATTCTCAGCCACACCCTCATAAATTTGGTGCAAAATAGAAAATTTCTCTATGGACAATTGGTACAAGAAACACATATGTGAGACACTGAGGAAGAGACATCTAGAAACACCAGAGCTTTGAAGTAGTTCTGTTGTGCTGTTAGACACTTTAGCTAATTCTCTCTGTTTCCCTTTCCTTTAAAGATACACTCTTTCCTGTAGTATCATGTATCAACTTTTTAAAATACATCAAGAAGTCCCTGCTTCTCTTAGTCTTTATATACTAACTGAAGATAGCCTCATTCTGTTTGGGAAAGAGGTTGGTGTTCTTCTCAGGGTTCTTAGCAGTTGTTAACTCCTCTGTCCCCACAGCTCAATTGCACTGCCTTCCCAATTGTGCTAACAATAGTAGCTTTCCACGTAGCCACTAAATTTCTCTACCTGAGATTTCCTGTGGTGGAATAAAGGTTCAAGTAATAATGACCAAATGCTTCTTAAAAGTACTAAAATGTTTAATGTAATTTATAACATACTTATAACTCTGAAGTATAGCTGGGAAATGATAATCAAGATCCTTTGCTTTGCCAGCTGTGCAAAATCTCCAATCAGCCAAATATTTTGTGAAAAAAGAACATTAAAATAAAGCAAAAAAAAAAAAGAGAAGAAAGCAAGGATTAATTCAGATAATGTTCTTTTATGAAATACTCAAATGGATCTGTGACCTCACCTATTGAGGAGTTCCCTCTGGCCATGCAAATCCTAATTCAAACATGCCTTCCCATTCTATGTGATTTTTGTCCATGTTCTCCCATAAAATCACCATTGGGGATCCACTTAAATTGCTGCAAGCCTTCTGAGTTTTTTTTCCTCCATGACATTGCTAGGGTAATTGTGGAGCACTCTAGCTGTCCATCTGTCATTTTTTTCCATTGCCATATGACCAAGCCACCTTTTGCCCCTTTCATACAGATACTGGATGACATCTTAGTATGCTACATCTTCCAATTTGCTTCTCTTCAGTGAGGTAAATGTAGCAGACTCTTTAACATTTCCTGGCTTTAATTATATACCTCTTACATTATGTAATAAGGAAATTATTTTAAAAACATAGTTTTCTATCTCTGTATTTAGTACCAGGCATATGTGAATGAATTGATATAATCTGTGTAGTGAACAGGTTCTTGCATTTTTATTATTTTTGCCAGTATGGATTTTATCTTTTATTTAAATTAATGTGTGTATTTTTTGTAACATAGTCAAATGCAGGTATTAGCCATGGAATATGATCCCCCTCCCCAACAAAAAAAAATTTAGACCTTTACAAAAAAGAATTGGTGACCTGTTTTTAAGGCAACTTGTAAAAATCTTTCTAAATGAAAAATCATTTCAGCAGTATCTAATACTGGCAATTTTCCTCTGCCACTAGAACTTATTGGCCAAGCAGGTCAGATATTATTAAAGTTCAAGAGGCCCAGTGGGAAAAGTCATGGTCTTGTGCTACTATGAATTTTAAATGCTGCCATTTCTGTGTGTTACACTATCATCTGTTCTCAAACGTCACTAAAAATGTATAGTAGTTGTTAGACCAAATTCAGTGTCAAGGTTATAGGAATGATGACTCTTTTGACTCATCTTCTTGGAATTATATGACAGATTTTTTGTACATAGTTCAAATTTTTTTAAATGAAGTCATCTTACCTTCAGTTAGGGGCCTTTAATTTTAATTTTTTAAAAATAAATTACTGTTAGTTTTAGGGAATTAGAGCTATAGAACAATAGATTCTTCGAGCTAGGAAGGATCTTAGAGTTCATTTCGATCAATCCTTTCTCTGATGCATCAGTCTTTTCCATAACATCCTTGACAAGTAATCATCTGGGTTCTGCTCAGACACTTTCCAATGTCCAATCCATATGTATTAAGTGTCTATCTACTATGTACTAGATCCAAAGGATACAGTTAATAAAATGACAGCCCCTGCCTTCAAGGAGCTTATAGTCTAAAGGGGGAGACAACACACAAGGGGACAGAAAAGTAGAGTGGGGGACCAGGGAATACTGGGGTGGGAGGAGCAGAGAAAAGTATGTGTGGGGGAGTTCCAGCTTCCATGGAGTGGAAACCAGGCACAGCATCAGATGCAAAGTGGTGTGCTCTGGTTTCTGCCCTCTACACAGGAAGGCATTTGGAGGTGTTTGTTACTTCCCCCTCCAGCCCTCCAACCAGAGGGGAGAGGAGGGGGAGGGATTGGTGTCAATCAAGACGTGAGTTGCCAACATGGTGGTGAGTTTAAAAATGATGAGCTGATCATCCTGGGAAGGGCATCTGTTCCATAGAGGAAACCAGGAAGAGCAACAGATGCAAAATGATTGGAAGCAACTTAGGAAAGGGACAGAGCAAGTTTTCACAAAACCTTCATTAGTTTGGAATGAATCAAACCCAGACATATCTCCTCTGATGCAATAGAAAGTTCACTACATTAGGTATTTTTTAATTCCCCTAGACATCTCAAAAGAATAAGAAAAACAAGAGACCCATAATATAGGAACTGTAACCCTCATTTATAAAGCGAAGACTTATTTTATTGGGAAAGTTATCACACATAGTGGAAGCATCAGAAGGGACTTTACTACTTGCTTTTCTTTTGGAAAAGCTCTATTAGAAAATCTGTAGCTCCAATGACTGTTAAGACCTAAACAAGAAATGAAATGATTATAATGACAACTGGAAGTTTAAAAAAATTCTTAGTATTTGCCATTCATTTGCTATGAAAACAAATGTAGGGGCCACTAAATGTGGTCTAGAGACACCAACAAAGTAGGCGCTTCACAGTCATTGTGCTTTATTTATAATTACATCTGTGTCTAGCTATCTCATGTGGTCAGTACACTTTACTAAATCAGGCTAAGGTCACAGGTTCAGTCTTGTCTGAGTTGTTCAGCTGTGTCATTGACACAGGCTTCAGACTGTTGGTTACTTGGGTGATATTAGGAGAAAATGTGGATGCATCAGGGCAAGGGCAAGCTCATGCACCACAGCTAAGGAATATTTCATGCCCCACTCATAATAATAAAAGCTGCTGGGGATATGGTGAATACAGTGATGAATATGGAGTAAAGAAAACCTGAGTTTGAATCTGACTTGACACCAATTAGTAGTTTTACCCTAAGTAAGTGTGGAATAGTTCATAGAACTCTCCAGACCTGGGTTTAAATCCAGCTTGACGCTTAATAGTCATATAATCTTGGAGCATCCTTGAGGTAGTGGATAGAACTTTGGATCCAGAGACAGAAAGACGCGTTCAGGTCCTTCCAAAATGGGAATGATATCTGTAGATCCTATATAATAGAGTAGTGTTATTATTAGTAGTAATAAAAAATAACGTGAGAGTTGTCTTGTTTCTGAATTTGGTGTATACCAATGCTCAAGCATGATTTCTATGGATCCCTGACAATGATTTTTTTTTTTAGTTTTGAATGATTGACACTTTTTGTATGAACCTTTTAGACCTTTTTGTATGAAACTTTTAGACATTATTGTTTTAATTATCTTCAGAATGACAGTTTGAAGTTTTATCATAGGATTGTAGAATTAGAAGTTAAGAAAAATAGAGGCTAGTTGGTCAAACCTCCCTCATGTCCTACTTACTGAGGCATGCAGAGGGTAAATTGATTTGCAATGGAAGCATCACAGGTTGGATTGCAGCCCCTGTACACTGACTTAAGAGGCAGTGTATATATTGATAGCATGCTGTTGTCCATACCTTACACCTTTCATGTGGTTGCAAGGAATTATGAGTGTGCCTGAGTTTTGGTTGATATGGCATAAGGTTTTATGTGTGACATAGAGCATTATATATTTTTTTAAAGCAATTGGGGTTAAGTAACTTGTTCAAGGTTATACAGCCAGGTGTTTCTGGGTGGATGCTAAGTGTCTGAGCCCAGATTCTATCTTCAGGTCATCCCAACCCTGGGGCAGGTGCTCTTACTCACTGTGCTACCTGGCCACCCTGAGCATTAGATTCTTACATAATGAAGCTTGGCCACAATTAATTCATCTGTAAAATGTTCTAGTTGGATGAGGTCGACCTTGAAGCTTTTTTCCAGTTTTAATATGCTGTGATTCAGAATCAGATAACTCAGATTAGTCAGGATGGAGGCAGGAGAAAGTGAAAGTGACTATTATAGGACTTGACTATACAAATCCTTGTTTGGAGGGTAGATGGCTATGATCTTGAAGGGAAAAAAAGCATCATAGTAATTATATGTAGACTTAGGGTAAAGAACTTGACTTCACTCTTAGAGACAAGGTAGTACCATAAGGATACCGAGTTTAGTGCTAGAGCCAAGTTTAAAAAAAAAATATATATATATATATATTTAATTTATGGAACAAAACAAGCATTTCCATAACTTAGTACAATAAAAAAGATGATTGTGTATGAAACTGCAAATCTACTATGTACAATTTGATCTTCCTTTAAAATATACAACAAAATTATCATGTAAATTTCTTTTTTTTCTTTTTATGAATAAACATGAGATAGTAAAATTAGGTGTAAAATGGATAATTCTGATTGAATTAAATTAAAAAGTTTTGTATAAATAAAACAAATATGGCCAAGATTAGAAAGGAAGCAGATAATTGGGGGGAAAATTATAGTTTTTCAAATAAAAGACTCATATGTAAAATATGTAAAAAGCTTTGTTAAATCTATAAGAATATATGTCATTTCCCAAGTGATAAATGGTCAAAGGATAGACCATTAATTTAACCTAGGTCTTTCTGGGCAGGTTTGCGCTCCTACCAGCTGTGTAACCTTTGGCTAGTACCTTCAAATTTCACTGTTTTTTTTCTTCATTTATAAAATTAGGATAATAATGCTTGCAGTACTTACCTCATAGAGTTCTTAAGGAGATTTTTTTTTAAGCAATCGGGGTTAAGTAACTTGCTCAAGGTTACATGGCCAGTTATTTCTGGGTGTGGTGCTAAGTATCTGAGCCCAGATTTGATACCCAGGTCATCTCGACACTGGAGCCGGTGCTCTTACTCACTGAGCCACCTGGCGGCCGCTAAGCAATTGGGGTTAAGTAACTTGCTCAAGGTACATGGCCAGGTGTTTCTGGGTGGGTGCTAAGTGTCTGAGCATGGGATTTGATCCCCAGGTCATCCTGACACTGGAGCCGGTGCCCTTACTCGCTGTGCTACCTAGCTGCCCCACTTAAGGAGATTTTATGAGATCACATCTGTAATAATAGTTTGTAAACTAAAAAGCACAATATAAAAATAAATTAGTTTTAAATATTTTTGCTTTCTCTGTAATCTATGCCCCTCTTTCCCTCTTCTTCCCCCTTGCCATCTTAGGAATTCCCTGTAGAAGTCTTGGATCTGCTACTACTTGTGTAATCCTGAGTAAATTAACTGGTCTCTCTGACTCTCCATTTTCTCAGCTGTAAAATGATTGGATTGGATAAAGTGAACTCTAAGGTTTCTAATAATTCTATGATTCTTTGGTTCCAGGTGCATTGTTATTCACAGTCTCAGCATGGGCAAAATCTCTGAGATCATTGACTTTCTTCAGCAATGGTTCATTGATATTAACTTTTAGACATTGTTGTATTAATTTTCTTCAGAGTGACAGCCAAGACCACATTATTTTTGTATTTTCTTGTACATTTGGTGCAACAGAGTTTTCAGTGACCTTTATGTCTTACTAGCAGAACAAGGATGTTGTCCTTTTCCTCTTGTGAAGTTTGGAATCACTGATGATCATGAATTCAGTTTTCTTTTAATCTCAATTTACAATAACATCCTTGTTTGTTAAAATGCTCCCATGTCATCTAATTGAATGTTTATTCCATCCTTCCACATTCTTAATGAACTGGAACACTTCTTTTTGTAAAGCAGGAGTCCTTTCTTTCACATATTAAAAACAAGTCCAATGATTAAGACTACAAATATTAGGAATATTTCTGTTTTATATACTTTATTTGCATTAAACAACATCCTTTACTTCCTTCGATCTTCCTTACCTTCTTTCTCACTTGTTAACTTTTTGTCCATGTCAAGTTTAGGTTGAATACAGTCATTTAAAAATTGTATTTTTAGGTAGTCATCTTCATATTTTTTCCTAAAACTATGAACATTAAAATTGCTTTAATAATGTTGTGTCTAAATCCAACCAACCTTTGAGACAATGTTTTTTTTAATTGTATAGAAAAATCTTTTTACATGTCTTTTATTCTTTTTCTTCCATTCCTCAGCACAAACTCATAATCCATTACTTGTAGCTGTTAGCTATTCATAAGTTGGAGGACAGTGCCTGATAGAATGATAATACTTGGAAAAGCCTTAACTAGGCTGTTGACCTGGCCAGTACTGAGTTTTCAAGTGCTCTCAGGAGATTTGCTTTGGTATAAGGGTTCTTGCTAGAGTAAATGAAATCCTTCAGTCTGCTGGATTTAGTGAGGCCATAAATTAGCCTTATGTTGAATGTATCTATGTTATTTTTTTCTTCCCATCTGACACACAATTCATTGCAAAGATGTCTACCTGTGAGCAAATGGAATTGTATATGTGGTAAAGTTTAAATGGCAGATTTGAAAGTAATGTTTGTTTCAGCATGGAGCTGCCTAGATTTGAACATCTTCGGGGTATCTTTGAAGGAAATATATTTAGGTCCTAATGTATATGTCCCAGACTCCAGAATAGGATTCAGAATATTTTGGTTGGCATTCTGCCAGTCAGGCACAGATAGTACTTCCTTAGATGTAGTGCTGTTCTGACTTTCGTAAGTGCTTGTACCAGAGAAGGCAAATCTGTACGATTCCCAGTGATTTGGGTGGAAGCCGAGGGATGTAATCTTGATGCAGACAAGAGGATCAGCTTATGTTTCTTAAATCAGATTCAGACTGTTCAAATATTAAGACTTTTTAGAGTCTTTGCCATAGGCATGTCCAAATTTGTGAAGAATCGAATACCAAGTAAGATATATTGTTATAAAATTTGAAAGCATGTAAAGTTTGTGGATTCTGTGTTTCACTACAGTGGAGTTATCATGTTTAAGGAATGCATTTAGTACATTATTACTGCCTTATATGGAAATGAAATATGTTTATTACCAGTAAATGCATATTGTCTGCATTGAGTAATAGATATATACCAGTTGAGTTGAACTCCTGGAAAAAAAATGAAAGTTCAAGGCATGGTTCATCTTGACTTGATTATCTTAATACTAGTACATGCTATGCACGTGACTTAATACTACAAATTCGTTTTATTCAGTATTATTCAGGTATAGGATATCACTGTGATGTAAATCATAACCCATTACTACCTACCTACCTTATGCAACTCTTGGCTATGCTTTCCTATAAATTCATTTTGGGTGTCCTCCCAAAGTGCTGGAGATCTTCCCTGTGTTCTCTTTACTTTAAATCCAGTGGAGGATGGAACTGTCCATCGACTATCCATCATTTTTTTTTTTTAAAGCAATCGGGGTTAAGCAACTTTCTCAAGGCTACATGGCCAGCCATATCTGGGTGTGGTGCCAAGTATCTGAGCCCAGATTTGATCCCCAGGTCATCCCAACACTGGAGCCGGTGCTCTTACTCTCTGTGCTTCCTGGCCTCCCCGACTATCCATCATTTTTGCCACATTTTTGGCCTTTCTTTTTTTGGCCATAGAGTCCTTTGGTGTCATATTCTTTACACTGTTTCTTCTACATAATTCTTTGTAATGTATTGTAATTTGCTTTTGCCCACCTTATGCCTCTCCTTTGCCTTTGGGTGGTCCTTGTAGTCACTTATTTGGAGACAGTAATATTTTGTAACACAGCCATATAATGCCACCAGAAAAATATCGTGTTTTTTTTTTTTTTTAAAGAAGAATCTTGGAGTCACTACAAACAACTCTGCTATTTCTCAAAGTCACTTGAGATTACTCTCCTCTTCCTGTTCATCTTTGGGCATAGCTTATTGTCTATTTGAAGCACCTGTCAATGATTCTATACTTTATAGATTGTCCTTTCATCTACACGTTATAGTCTGGACAATAGGCATTCTTTATCCATTTGAGTTTATCCTGTTTGGATAATAAATTCTTGAATGATTAATTATAAAGCTGCTTTTAGAGGCTCTGCAGTATTTTCCTCATGTGACCATGATGATTTTGGTTAGTCGGGTCTCTTGCAAAGCTTTTTTAACATTCATTCTTATTTCTACTCTTCCATTGTCATTCTCTATAAAATTTTACAAACTCGCTTATATTTTAAAGTGGTGGTGCCCTTAGCTGTTTTCTTTCTTTGCTTGATGGAGGGATTAAGTGTTTGTTAACAGGGATGTTTTCTAGGCTCTTAAAATCCTTATTATGGAGGTTGATTTATATTGGTTAAATTTCTTTATAAAATTGTTCCAGCCTGTGTCTGATTTTTCCACTGTCCAATTCCCACTTTCCAAGTTTCAATAACTTGTTTAATTATGTTAGGTTGGATTTGTTTTAATTGCATACTGTATCTTTTAAAATCTTTAAAATTTCATCTCCATATTAATTTTGATCTTTCCTTCATCAAGTTGGTTTGACTATAGAGAGATAGCTAATTCAGGCATGACTCCCAAAGCAATGCATAATAATTCCCTATCTTTCTCTTAAAACACAGTAAATTTCATTTTTTGAAGATTATTTAGGCTTCCATCCATCTAGTTCCTCTCTCTTTGCCTCTCAAAGCAAAATTCATGTTGAATCCTATTAATATTTAGTCTCTCCTTCAACATCTGAACCATGTTTTACAACATTTATCCTTGCCCATGCCCACCTTTTTATTTAAGTCAGTAAGTATCAAGGTATATGTTGATTTAATTTGGAGGGTCTTATTTATTATCCATTATTTGGTTGGTTAGAAATCTCTACTAACTAGTGCTTCTTCACACCTACTTACTTACTGCTAAAGTGATGACCCTGGGGCACTGTGGGATCCAGGAACTGACTTTTGATTCATCAAAGAAACAAACATTATATTATATCATTTGTAAACTAGCCATCTATTTAATAATAGCTCATATTTATATTGCACTCTTTAGTTTGCAAAGAAATTTACAAATGCCATCTTTTATCTTCACAATAACACAGAAAGAAGGTGCTATTATCATCCTCATTTTTTAAAAGTCATGGAAACTGAGGCTGAGAGAGGTTATATGACTTGCCTAGAATCACACAGCATCTGAGGGTGGATTCCAACTTAGGTTTTTCTGAATCTAGGGCCAGCACTATAACTGGTAATACTCTAGTAAATCTGAATGCCTAATTAACAAAAATGCCTCTTTACTCACCATGTTAGATAACAGAACACAGTTTTTTTTTTTAAAGTCTGGCCTAAAAATTTACATACATGATTAAAAAGTAACAAAGTCTTTCAAATGGCCACTTTAAAAAAATCATATTACAGAACTGAGGATCCTGGGATTTAAATCTAGCACATTCTTAAAGATCATTTAGCCCAACCTCTTTTATTCGGCAAACTTTTGAGGAAGATTGATAAATTTTAGACACAATTTAGTAAAGCAGTTTCAGAATGTATTTGCCATATATATCCTGTATTTCATGTACTGTGAAACTTATTAGGTCTCTAGCAACATTTTGTTTTAAATTTATGAGATATTAGTTCTTTAGAAGTATTTTGGGCAGTTTTATGAACTAGTATTTTGGAACACCTACTGTATAATGTAGAAATAAAGATAGATAGATAGATAGATAGATAGATAGATAGATAGATAGACAGACAGACAGACAGACAGACAGACAGACAGATAGACAGATAGATAGATAGATAGATAGATGAAGAGTGACAAAGAACTGAAATGGGAGATATTTTATTTCATTAAAAATGAGGTTTCTAACAAAAGTCAGTAAGGAAATGAAACCTGAGTGACTCTGTCTCATGGGGTAGGTTGAAAAAAATTGCCTTTTTTGGAGTTCTGAATCTTTAATTCCATTTTTATTCTTTTTCTCATTTACCTTAAATAAGGAAGAAACAGGGGAGGCAATTATAAGAATATCACTTAAATTAGTTTTATTTGAAGGTTTCAGAAGTTAAGATGGTGCTTTCTCATATGTCTGTTAATAAAAGCTATCAGGTGCTGAGTGTAAGTCCCCAAAGATTGTCCTATGACCAAGAATTGAGGATATAAAAAGGCATGTGGTTTAATTCAAACTTTTTTTAGTTCAACATGAGAAAGGCTTAATGCATTCTCAAATGTTCCATTTGTCGTCTTAACACTCTCAGTGGCATTTATTATTAAAGTAGGGTGGTTGTGGAATAATTATTGGAAACATCATGGGGTTTTGAGGCAGGGGAGAAGATTGAAAAACTGTATGTAGTTTTTTTTCTTCCGTGCTTATCCATGTACTGGGGGAAATTTGTTATCTCTTGGGCATATCAAACAGCATAACTGTTTGATATAGTAAAAAGAAGAGTAGGAAAAAGAAAGACATTAATGCCATTTATAGGTACTGAACCTTCAGGAAGGAATATACTTTCTCATTAATTGTTACTTGAATACTTTAACAAATCCATGATCTCATTGATGAGGGTGCTCTTTTCCTTGGTGTAGATTACCATTTATTTCTGCTTTTTATGCTGTGTAATTTGTATCTCTATCTCTCCAGCCAAACTGGACTATTAGCTATTACCCATACTTGGTCCTCTGTCTCCCACCTCTATACTTTCACATAGGCCTCCATCCTCATAACTCTCCATGTGTGGAATGACTTTCTTTCCTCATCCTTCCCTTTCACATAATCCTTTTCTTCCTCCAAGGCCCAATTCAGATGCCAATTCCTGCATCAAAAATGAAGCTTGCCTTGATCTTTCTTCCAGTCGTTAGCAGTTTTGCTTTCTGAATTACCATTTGTTATTATTATATTTTGTTTTCTTCAATATAATGAAAGCTCTTGAAGGCCAGGAACTATTTAATTTTTTCTTTGTAGCACCAGCACCCAGAAAAGTGCAGTGGGTATTATAGGCACTAAATTAATGGTCTTTGTATTGAATTTCCATGATTTTCCAAATGGAAGACCTGCCCAATGTGATAGAGACTTCTGTTCTTTTAATCGTTTGTGTGTACTAGCATAGCATTCAACTATTCATTCCCTATCCCCCAGTCTCAATGCATGAATAGGCTGCTGCCTTTTTAGGTAATACATGTTCTTGATGCTGTTTTTTACACCATTTCTCATATATATGTCATCGCTGGTAGTGTGAAGCAGCCTATGTAAAGCCATGATCTGTACTTACTTTGCATCATTCCATTGCCCTTTGATCACCTACAATTTTGATTATTCTGGAAATGTGGTATTCAATGGTAGTCAAAATGTGGCATTCAAAACATTACTTTAAAATTATTTGTGTTATAAAGTAGCTTGCAGTCAGCGAAAGCATCATGCAGATTTCTAAATGTTAGCCAGTCTGATTTGCTCATACTTAATTTTAGGCCTAGCCAATTAACCACCTATAAGACTTGTCCAAGATAGATATCTACATATAACTATATATCTATATTCATATATCGATGGAATAATTCTGTGGACTACTTGTTCAAGACTGTCATAATTTGGCAAATATATGTTTTTCTTATACATTATTTTTCCATTGTATATGGCCCACTTGATTTCTTAGGAGTGGTCTTAGATATTACTGACAATATTCTGTAGCATTGTAAGGTTTAGTTACCTTAGCACAATGTCATCTTCTGGCTGGAATGTCTGTCAAGCTTCATCGGTGATAGGGCCTTTTGTTCATACCTTATAAAGGGCATCTTCCATGACATGAGTAAATACTTTAAGTGATCATTTGTCTTCTTGTTTAATGCTTTGCTTGGTGTTAATATTCAGCAGATTATTAAATAAAGTTATTAGTCCAGTTATATGTCATACAGTCTCATGTAATTTTATTACTTTTCAAATTAAATTTTATTTCATTTTCACAAAGACCTACTTTCTCTCCTTACTGCCTCTCCCCCCCGACCCCTCAACTGAGAAAGCAAGAAAAACAAAACCCTTGCAACAAATACGTATAGTCAAGCAAAACAAATTCTCATATTGGTCATATTAAAAAAAAATTATTCCATTACAGAATTCATTATTTTCTATTTGTAGGTGAATAGTACATTTCACCACGAGCCCTCTAGAATTATAGATGGTCATTGTATTGATCAGAGTTCTTAAATCTTTACAAAACTGCTGTTATTATATACATTTTTCTTCTGGTTCTACTTACTTCATTCTACATCAGTTAATGCAAGTATTCCTAGATTTTTCTGAAAGCATCTCCTTTATCATATCTCACAGCACAGTAGTAGTATTCCATTGCATTCATGGATCAGAGCTCATTCATTCACCAATTGATGAACACCTGGTCAGTTTCTAATTCTTTGCCACCACTGAAAGAGCTGTTATAATTTTTTTTTAATGGATGGGACCTTTTCTCCTTTCTTTGATCTCTTTTAGGATATAAGATCTAGTGATGGTATTTCTGGGTCAAAAGGTAATATTTTGTGTATATTTCCAAGAATCTTGTTTTCTTTTCAATGTGTACATACGTTCACAAGGTTAGTATAGATATGAGAACAAAGGCATATTGGTCAGTAGTAGCCATAACCTTTTCTGGTTATCATCCATGATCTCTTGCATTCTCTTTTGGAAATCTTCCCCAATTTGTATTATCTTGAAAATTAATCCTTGATCAGTGAGCATCTTTGAAATTGCACCTCTTCCAGCATGGATTTGTTATCTTTATATCTGGTTAAGCCCAAACATTCTTTTAAAAAATGATGCTTTTTGGTTTTATGTCAATTAATTTGTGAAAATACTGCCTACCCTGCCAAGGCTTCACTTATAACAGACTAACAGTGGTTTAGAAAAACCACCTGACACATAGACTACATCTGTTCATAGCATGTACATCACTCCACATCCATAATATCTCAACTTTCCAATGAAAAGAGGGAATCTGTACCTGGGGAGATATCCCCTTTATTAAGGAGATTTATTCTGTGAAGTTTGGATGCAGTCAAAGGACAGCACTTGATGACCTAAAGGGCCACATGTGGCCTCAACTCTGAAGGTTCTCCACCCCATCTCTGACCTAGTTGGATCATTATAATTATATAGCATTAAGTTTTTTTAAATTGTTTTATTCTTTTACATTGTTTTTCTTGTTTTGCTTACAATTCTTTACCAGTTCATATAAATGTTTTTATGTTTCTTAAAATTCTGCACATTCATTATTTCTTTTTTTTAAGTTTTATTGATGTGTTTTGTTTTTATGTTTCATATATTTACAATTGTCCCCCACTTTTTGAGATGTCTATGGTAGCAAAATAAAAAGTATAAGTTGAACTAATAATAGAGTGGTCTCTTCAGAAAGTAAATGCAACATAACACCCTTCCTCTCTATTTGTTTCAAAATAACAGAAATCAGGGCGGCCAGGTGGCGCAGTAAGAGCACTGGCCCCAGAGTTGTGAGACCTGGCTTCAGTTATGGGCTCAGATACTTAACACCCGCACAGAATAACTGGCCGTATAACCTTGACAAAGTTACTTAACCCCAATTGCTTAGGGGTGGCCAGGTGGCACAGTGAGTAATAGAGCGGCACCAGTGTCAGGAGACCTGGGATCGGTTCAGGCCTCTGATACTCAGCACCCACACAAAAATAATAATAACTGGCCGTGTAACCTTGAGCAAGTTACTTTATCCCAATTGCTTTAAAAAACAAACAAACAAACAAACAAACTCTTACTCCTCCTGGCCACCCCATTGAAGATAGAAAACAAAAACTAATTTCTTTTTTTTTTTAAGCAATTGGGGTTAAGCAACTTGCTCAAGGTTACACGGCCAGTTATTTCTGGGTGTGGTGCTAAGTATCTGAGCCCGGATTCGATCCCCCAGGTCATTGCGACACTGGGGCAGGTGCTCTTACTCGCTGAGCCACCTGGCTGCCCCCAAAAACTAATTTCTTATAACAATATACACAATCAAGCAAAACACATTCTCTCAGTGGGAGCATACAAAACTATATATGTTTCATTCTTCACCTTTAATTGGGAAACACAGAGACTCTAACCACTGGGATAAGAACTCACTATTTGACAAAAGCTGCTGGGAAAATTGGACAGTTGCAGTGTAGGAGAAATTAGAATTGGACCAACACTACCAACACTTCACATTTTGTAAAAAGATAAGCTCCAATATGACCTCAATATTCATAGTTTCTTAATATATAGGAGCATTCCATTCCATTCATGTATCAGTTTGCTTAGTCATTTTCCAATGTAGGATCCCCCTCTCCCCCACCACACATTTCCAAATTTTTCCTACTACGGAAAATGTTGTTTTGAATATTTTAGCATATATGGTACATTTTATTTTGGTCTTTGACCTTTTTGGAGTATATACCTAGTTGAGAAAGCTCTGGGTCATATGGTACAAATAAATATTTTAGATACATGATTTACATAATTCCAGATTTTTTCCAGAATGTTTGATTGCATCAACAGTTTAATAATAAGCTATCCACCCACTGTGTTGACTCTTTCTCTTTTGTCATCTTTACAAACTTTCTGGTAAAAAAAAAAAAAAAGATTTATTTT
The DNA here is from genome assembly GCF_028583685.1 of Petaurus breviceps papuanus. NCBI lineage: Eukaryota > Metazoa > Chordata > Mammalia > Diprotodontia > Petauridae > Petaurus > Petaurus breviceps. The sequence continues at coordinate 1,434,262 of NW_027186296.1, read as the reverse complement.
TTTCTTATTAGTGATTTAGAACATTCTTATACACAGTTTCTAATAGTCTACATTTTTTTTTCTTTTGAGAGCTATTGATTACTATAACTTGACCATGGATCTATTAAGGGGTGGCTCATATTTTTCTTTGAATTGCCTGTATTTTTTGGATTTCAGATTCTTATCAGAGATAAATTGATGCAAAGATATCTATCTTTCTATCGCTATATATATCTTCATATAGATACATATGTCTATATATATATATATATTGCTAATTGATGAGGTATGCCACTGTTATGAAGGTACTTTTTTTAAATTATTTTTTAATGTAAATTAATGTTTGAATGTTTTCTCCCTTTCGCCTACCTGGTATGTGAAAAGGTGGGAAAATGCAAAACCCTTGTATCATCTAAGCATTGAAAGGTAAAACAGGCTCCCATAATGGCCACATAAAAAGAAATGTAACTCTTATTTTTCATATTATTCTGTCACCTGTCCATTGGAAAGTGGATAGCAGTTTTTATCACAGGACTTCTGGAATCCTGACTGATTATTGTGTTGATCATATTTTTTCAATCTTTCAGATTTTTCATTTTCACAATTTTGACAACATAGTATAAATTCTTATCATGGTTCTGATCATTTAACTTCATTAGTTCATCCAAGTCTTCCCAGGTCTCTCTATTACTATCGATTAATATCACGGCATAGTAGTATTCCAGTACATTCCTATTCCATAATGTATTCTGTCATTTCCAGTTGATGAGTACCCTGTTTCCTTCCAAAGTTATTTGCCCTACAAAAAGAACTCGCACGAGTACTTTTTGGGAATGTAGAATTCTTTCTTCTTTCTTTGATAGGCCTTAGTAATGGTATTCTTGTGTGAAAACCAGGTTAAACACAGTTTAGTGGATTTTGGAGCATAGTTCAATATTGTTTCCAGAGCAGTTGAATCAAGTCAATGCTCTGCCAACAGTGCATTGATGCACCTGTTTTCCTGCAGCCCCTACAGAATTTCACATTTTCTTTTTTTGTCAGCCTTACCAATTCAATGGATTTGAAGGAAGACCTTTGAACCTTTTTTTTCCCAAATGGCTATAAATAGCTCAAGTTTCTTTCCTTAAGACTTGCCCATTCATATTCTTCAATAGTTTATCAATTGGGGAATGGATCTCATTCTTGTAAATTTGGATCCATTCTCTAAATATCTTGATAATGAGACCTTTATCAGAGAAGCATGTTACAAATATTTTTTCCAAATTCCATGAAGTTATTACCATATAGCTATATTATGTGTTTTCTACAACCCATACTTTCCAACTTTATTTAAAAAGATTTCTCTACAAGCTCAACTAAATTGCCATCTCTTACCTACTTTTTTCTTTTCTTTCCTGATTTTCCCAGCTGCTATTGCTCCAACTGCAAATTCCTTTGTGTTTATTTTATTTAACTTTCATATATTCACATTTTGTATCTGTGTAACAAGTATAAGATATGATCCCACATGTAGTGGGATGCTTATCTCTCTAACTTCTACTGGATCATTTCCTTATTGATTTTCATCCTAATTTTTAAGGCAATCAACAAATATGTTCCAATATTTCCTAATAAATTAGTAGAAATGCACAGTCTTTCTCATTCATTAATCAGTTAACTGAGCCTCTACCCTAGTTTATAAATTAAACTTGAGAAACCTCTTTTCTTTCTCTCCTTTCTCTTTCTTAACCCCTCTAGTTTTATAGACTTAAATAAACATCGATGTTACTGGCTATTCCATTTATCTTTTTCAAACTCACTACACCAAACTCTTTTCCTTTACTCTATCTTACCAACATTTTAGCCTTGCAATCAGCTGAATTTGAGGTAGTGTGGTACAGTAGAATTAACATTGGCTTAGGAGTTGGTAGACCTGGGTTCATTCTCACCTCTGCCATCACTACTCAGGTAGCATGAGGCAAGTCACTTAACCTCTATAATAAGTCTGTGAGGTACATGTAATAAGTCAAAACTCTATCGGCTTCCTGTATATAGGAATATATGTGATTTATATAATTCTATATAGAAACTAACCCTATAACAGAAGTGGGGATTACCCTAAAACATTCTTTATCTGCGTTCAGTGACCTAAAATTTTCAACAACAATGTGGTGCAGTATATAGCATGCCAGGCCTGGAGTGAGGAAGGCTCATCTTCCTGAGTTCATGTCCAGCCTCAGACACTTACTAGCTGTGTGACTCTGGGCAAGTCACAAACTTGTTTGCTTCAGTTCCCTTTTTTGTAAAATGAGCTGGAGAAGGAAATGGTATACCAGTCACTCCAGTATCTTTTCCGAAAAAACCCCTAATGGGACCATTAAGAGTGGGACCCAACTGAAACAATTGAACAACAAATTTCAGTATAGTCAGCTTTCTATGTAGTCCTATGTATTTTATTTTATGCAGTTACAAATATGTTTAGAAGTCCAAAGCATCATCAGAGTGTCAATGTCCATAATACACACACACAAACAAACACACACACACACACACACATACACACAACTGAACTTCTGCCATAGTGAGGTTGCTAGTCCTGGATCTGTTCTGTTTGGTTTGTGTGAAATATGAACACCTCAAAAGTAAACACAATATAATCTTCAGTTGTAATTTGTTAATGCTGTTATCAAAAACTGTTTTCATATGACATGAAAACTTTTTGTCATTCCTTTCTTTAAATCTGTATTTTGTTTTGATGGTGTTATTCAAATAAATTAGACTGGAAATGTGAAAAATGATAGGATTTTTTATAATGTAAATTTATTCACCTATCAAAGAAGAAATTAGATGAAATCACTGTTTAAGAAAGCACTTGGTTTATAAAATTTAAAAGATTAAAGGTAAACATTTTGTGCAAATATGCATAATAGTTATATTGAGTTGAAGTTACTAGAATCATTTGGGAGATAAAAGTCTAGGCTTGCAAGAGAAATTAAGTATCTGTCAGCTAGATTAGTGCTTTCTTTATTTGATTTATATGTATGATTTCCTCTGAAGAGCTGATACCTAAATTTAATTAAAAGTGGGAGAATAGGAACTTATAACTAATGAAATCAAGAAACGGAATAAAATAGAGTTTTGGAGCTGGGAGGTACCTAAAAGATCATCTAGTCTGTTACTTTTATTTTACAGATGAAGAAATTGAGATATAGAGAATAAGTGATATGTCTAAGGTGATATAGCTAGGTAGTGGTAAAGGTAGAATGGGAATACACATTTTCTGAGTAGATATTTTTAAAAATAATTTTCCAGTTATAAAGCATCGATTTTTCTCTGTCACTTCCACCTACTTTTTCTCCCTGTGCAAAAATGAAAACAAAATCCAAAGTCCTTGTAGCAAATTCATAGTCAGACAAAATTAATTCTCACATTGGCTATGTCCAAATATGGGTGTTTATTTCATCACCTCACTGTTAGGAGAAATTGCATTCTTTACCATTGGTGGTCTAGAATCGTGACTGACAGAATCATGATTGGTTATAGCATTGATCAGAGTTTTTAAGTCTTCAGAGTTTGTTGTTGTTGTTTTTTAATATTGTAATTATATAAATTGTTCTCCTGGTTCTGCTCTTCACTCTGAATAAGTTCATACAAGCTTCTCAAGTTTCCTTAGAGCAAATGCTTAAAAAGCAGTCATGTCTGTGACTTAGTAGATATTTTCTACTAAAGGAGTTGCCTGAGGTTCATTGAAGTGAAGTGATTTGTTCAAGGTTAAATATATAATTAAGTGCCAGATATGGGATTTGAACATAGATATGACTAATTCTAAGCCTTGAATCTAGGACACGATGCTAACTACTGGATGAGTTGAAATGACTATAAATATTTCTTGAAGGAATAAATTATTGAAGATATAAATATATATATATATAATGTATTTATACATATATACACACATGTGCCACTTAATTCAATAGATTTTTATTCAGCAACTATTATATGCAAGCACAGTGCTAGATACTGGAAAGAGATACAGAGACAGAAATAAAGCACATGTCACTTTTCCTCCCAGCACCTCCATTTCTTCATCTATAAAATGAAGAACACAGATCAGATGATCTCTCTTAGGTGCCTCCCCTTTACCCTCTACACTAAAGCATCTTACATTCTCATGGACTGAGTCCAACCTATAAATATATAGGCAAATACAAAGGCAGCTTGGTAGTACAGCAGAGAGAGAACTGGGCCTGAAGTCAAGAAAACCTGAGTTCAATCCAACCTCAGATACTAGCTGTGTGACCCTGGGCAAGTCACTTAACCCTGTTTGCTTCAGTTTTCTCATCTGCAAAATTAGCTGGAGAAGGAAATGACAAATCAGTTCAGTATCTTTACCAATAAAAGCCCAAATGGAGTTGTGAATAGTTGGACATGACTGAAATGACTGAAAAACAACAAAATACAAAGTGTTTTAAACTATTCACTCTAAGAACATACTTACCTTAAGACATTTTTTAAGTAATACAAAGGACAGTGAAAAGAGCACCGAATTTGAGCTCAGTTTATGATTTGAATTTTCACTTTGCTACTAAATACCAGAATGGGTCAGAACAAGTGACTTCACTTTTTACCTTCATTCAACTCTAAATCTTTCAGCTCTAAATCCTGTGATACTCTCTTATTGCAATATAAATGAGTTGGTGTTCTGTGAAGTGAATATGCATCTTTAGATCTAGAATTTAAATTGAAGATTTTAAAACAACATGGAATTTGGGCCCTTCCATTAAAAAAAAAGTTTTGCTATTTTAATGATAGAAGATTTCAAGTGTTCTGTAACAGATTAGGTATAGAATAGAGGCATAGAGAAGCAACTAGATAAAGTGGGAAGAACATTGGATACAGCATTAGAAGCACTGAGTTTGAATCTCATCATTTTACTTCTTACCTGTGTGACCTTTGATAAGTTCTCTGAGCTACATCATCCTTAAGTATCCTTCCAGGTACAATATTCCACATATTTTGATCCTGATGTTATTATTTACTTTTTGTAATGTATGACTGCTACAGCAGGTAAGAACTTAAAAAGGTATGCTTTCCTCCCTCACCGTTCTATTCTTCCACAAAGAATTGTCAATTGTTTTGTTATTGAATCTTTGGTAGAGAAAGACAAAAGCTCCTCATTATTAAAAGGACATTTAGGTCTTCCTTATTTTTTATGGTTCATGTAAACTAAATGCTAAAGAGGCTGTCTAGCTCTCCCTTTGTAATCTGGACATGGTGACATTCTTCCGTCTCTTTTCTATTGAAGTCATAAGGACTGAGGAGAGTAAGAAATTCTTTTCCTTGATGAGGGCCTCTGAGCCATGGGTTGGAGAATTAGGATGAATAGTGTTAAAGTTAAGGAAAATGAGATTTTTTTTTAGCATCTAATCCTTTTTGTAGGAAAGTTAAATCAAGATCTGTCAGAGGAACTCAGCAGTTCTTGTGCTCCTGACATTTTAAAGTTTTTTTTTTCAAATTAAGCTTTTGCTTCTATAAGTAAATATCCTTTCCCAAATAATTTCTTTAAGTTTACTCTAGAATCAGTTGGATCAGGTTAGAATACTCTGTAGGAATAGGAATGGGAATTCCATTTGATATTTACAAGAGTGCCCTATACAGTCTATACTACCTTTCCAATTTTTCCCTCTTTCTTATTTTTGAGGCATCATCACTCATTTCTGAGAGTTTTTTTATTTACTAAATATATTCTTCATTATATTATTTATTTACTGCATTATTTACATATTTATATATTTAATAGAATAGTATTTATTTTATATATTATAGTATTTATTATTTATTTTATGCAATTATGTACTTTAGTGTATTACTATCTTGATTAGATTAATTTCAATTTTTTTAACTATCTCATTTAAAAGTAATAATTATATAGTAGGTAAGTTTCCCTTTCTCTATTTTAGTTATAGCTGACAGAAAAGTATTATGATTCTTTTGGATTGATGCTTTCCCCCACCCCACCCCATGTCACCTTTATCTGTTATTTAGTATGAATAAGGAAAATTTTCTTAACACTTATATTTTACTTTTTTATATCATGGTGACAGTTTTTATGAATGTCACACAGGATTTGGTATAGCATCTCAGAAGATCTTACCATGTTAGCCTTTACATTTGCTTCCTTGATTGTCTTTTTTAATGTTTTTTTTTTTTTGCCAGGTAATTCCTACAAGACATGTTCTTCTACTTATGCCTTTTGTGCCCAAAGTCAAGGGCACTCTACCCTACTGACTTTTAATTTCAGTTTTTGAATAAAAATATCATGCTAACTTCAAGACAGAGGGAGAACAGCCAGAAATGAGTAGCTCATCATCATAGATCATGACCTTCAGAGATAGCCCCAATATCACTTACTATGGAGAAGAGTGTACATTTTGCACTATTATTTTTATTCATTATCATGTTTTTTTATTCATTATGATATCATCTTTCAGATCAAATTTAAAATTTTTATTAATTTTTTTTGGGGGGGGGACACATGACTTTATTGATATGGAAAGTTCCTTAGTCTGGAAACTGTACCAAGACAGATATGCAATCCATATCCATAACTTCATTGTTTTATACACAGATAAAAGAGAAAGTAAATTGATGTAGCCTATAGTCAAGTCCTTCCTCTTACACATTCTAGTTATATGACCTTGGACAAGTCACTGAACTACCCTTCTGTTCTCCAGGTCACTTGCTGATACTGCACAATTAGAGGGAGTATCTTTAACAGTAGCTCTCAGAAATTGCAGGTACAGTTAACATAAAAGGGAAATTTGGTTGTCATTTAACTTTTTGATGCTTCTGTTTCCTTGAGAATGAATTACAAACTTAGTTCCAGGTTGACTAATAACTTAGTACTAAAGTCCTTCACAAATACAACTTTGGACAAATGTTCAAGTAGGGATATTTGACATAAGTGTTTGTGTCATACAGTAGAATTCTAATAGCTGCTCATGTCTTTAGTCTGCTAGGAAAATTAATTAATTAGAGACCAGCAAAGTAACTGCTTCTCTTGGAAGAAATGTATAACATCACAAGTTATCTGCTCTCCTCCAAGTAAATCAATTTGCATTTAATGAGTAGTTGGTTTGATAGTGAACAGTCACTACTCAATACTTTTATCCCTACATGTCATTTAGAAGGTTTTTACTTTGATGAAAGTTGAGAAATAGTCTCCATCTATTGCATGGAGTCAAGAAAAGGGAGGAGCTGAATGAGGGTTTAGTATGACGAGCTGCACATGCCACCAACTTCTATGTCAGAACCTCACCATATGGCTTTGCTTGCTGTAGAGTTCCCACAATAATCCTGTTTTATGCCCATACTCAAATACAGCATGAGCTTACTTTACCTATTAGATGTGTTCCTTGAAAGTCACATATGGGAACATGAATAAATTGTGGTACATAAGTAAAAATAAATATTACTCTACCATAAGAAAAAAAATTATGAAGAATTTAGAAAAGCTTGAGAAGTCTTATGAATTGATACAGAGGTAAAAATGGGTAGAACCAGAAGAAAACAATATATACAACAATGTACATGGGAAGAAGAAATGAACAAAACTAAACATAAAGTAATTATAATGACCTAGCTTGGTTTTGGAAAAGATGTGGAAATATATACTTTCCTTCTTTTTTTGCAGTAATTGGAAATAATCTGATGGAACATTTTATATACCCTCATACTTGGTTGATCGTTAGTTTTGCTGAACCATTTTTTGTTATAAGAGATGACTTCCTTGGATAAGGAAGGAGCTTGGCTGCTAAGGGAAAAATTAGAGAAAGGGGTATTTATTTACATTAAGCAGATTTACATTATTTACATTAACAGATTGAAAGGATTATGTGATTAATTTTCATAGTTACTTTCAAGGACAGGAATTTTGGGCTATATGTGGAAATGAAAGTGACATAAAAATATATTTCTTTTTTTTTTAAATAAAGAAAAGCCATTCATGAAGACAGAATTTGTATTATTTTCAAGTCATGATTTCCTTTTGACTTCTATGAGAATATCAGAGAGAGGTTTCCAAAGCAAAGAGAAATTGTTCCTATATTTGAAAAACTCTGTGCCTGGTGGTGCAATAGTCAATCCAGGGATATGCTGGAGGCTCCTCATACCAGCTAGTGAGTCAATTGTTAAATTTTTGATGGTATTTACACCTTGGCAATCAGCAAATGCTACCACTCAAGGCTTGATTTATTTCTTTAAAAAAAAATTTGGTCTGACTTAAGAAATTGATTAATAAAATAACAATGCAGTTTAAACCTAAAAGCATTTTGTGGATTTGGGGGGGGGGGGGGGTTGTTTGTTTTCTGGAAAAGTAGTTGTGAAAATGTACCAACACCACTGCTGAAGTAGGTATCATTTTGATGGAAAGACATTTCATTTCTCTTCTTATACTTTTATGGATCAAGCTTACTAAAATATAGTTCTTTGCTCCTTCCTCCTTGACTGTCTTGGACAATTCTAATGTATCTTCATAGCTTTGAAGGAGTCAAAAAGCTTAGTATTTTGTCAGAGTAGTCCTTGGAATTTTCTGGTTCATATTTGTTAGCCTTGTCTACAGTTTTTCCCTTTGCCTAAACCTTGTTCTAATTTCTCATTTCTAATCACTTCTTTCTTCACTGATACTTTTCTTCAGCTGTTTAACTGTTTGCCTCAGGCCCCTTCACCATACACACATGTGCAAGCCCACTCTGGACACCCACAACTTTTCTTTTTCTCCATTGTTTAGCTTATTTCCATCCAGTCTCTTGGCTGCTAACCTTTCCATTACAAATGAACATTTACAAGCACATTCATTTACATACAGTTCATAGAAGTTGTCATTCTGTCTACAGTAAAAATGGATATTCAAGAATATACATGTCATGGGGAGGGTTATTCATCACAAATACCTAGCTGACTGCTTTATTTTACTCTATAGGTCAGAACGGTTTTACCTTAATTTTCCTATTATTTAGGCATAAATTCATAGGGTATCTATATGAGCCTGTGGATATGAGTTAAACAGGATATTTAGGATGGTTTGAGGACATACAATTGTCTTTTTGAAGAGAAAGAATTGTTTAATGTCTTTTATGAATTTGCACTTAATAGTGCCTAATTAGTTTAGGATTGTTCAGCTATCCCCTCAGTGGTGCTCTGGTTTGCCTTGCTTTTTTGCTAGGCAATTGTGATTACTTTGTTGTTTTTATACCAACTGGCACTGTAGACAGCCTTGAAGCCAGATCCTTGATGTCATGCAAGGTGTGATCATTTTTTTTGAGGTGTGTTCATTTTAAAAGAACACATACACACAATACATAATTCATTATGTTAGTTGGTAAAGAAGTATGGCTCCAATCACTTTTGTTTCTTAATCACAAAATTATCTGTGATGAGCTTTAAAAGAAGTTGCTTTCTTAAAAAACAAAATTTTAATTATTCATAGTGCTTTGCTGTACCATAAAAGTCGATTTATTTGCACTGTAATTTGTTCAAGTTGCTTCTGGTAGGAAAATATATCAGAAGTAATTAATTGTAGTCAACATGCAATGAGGTAGATACATCCACTGAGGACAATTGGAAGCAGTAGCAGTGGAGTATTGATTGCCTTTTAGAGAGGGAGGAAAAAAAAAGAAATCTTGTCCCATTTCTAAATGTTAACAATTCAGAGAGAAAAATTCCCACTTGGGAAGAATGTTTTCCAGGTTGCTTCCCTGCCAGGTGTTTGACATTGAGTGCAGTCTGAGATGAATGAGGCTTATGGCAGCCTTTGGAAATGACCGACTCCTGGGAGTCTCAGCTTCCTGCTGTGAAAGTTTCTATTTTCAAAGCACATCAGTTTCAGTGGGAATGTTCCAGTGGTCCCATATGCTGCTTCTAACGGAGAGCTAAGTTTCTCTCCTGAATTCTAGACAGCTCCTGAAGAGGTTCCCTGGCTACTAACAAAATGAATTTCAATATGTTACCAATGAACAAACGGCATGTTCCCAACCACTAATACAATTGAGTCCCGTCAATTATTAATAGAAGTGTAGTTTGTTTTTGTTTCTTGGGGGTCCCTTTTAACACTACTACATGCTTTGTAGATGTCTTGGGTGGGTTCTAAAGCAGAAACAAATACAAAAATCACAGAGAAAGAAGAAAAAAAAAACCAACCCAAACAATATGCTTGTTGGCTTTGAAACTAGCTGTATTTTCCCTCTTTGCCTTTTTCTCTCTCCTTGACCTAGCAGCAGGAAGCCTTTGTCTGAGGTGTTCATCTGGAACAACTTTTCCACACTTGTTTTCATGTTCTGTTAGATTACAGGGCAGCAGGCCTACGTTTGAAGCTCTTTTCCCTTTTGTTTCTTTGCAGTGCACTCCAGTAATTAACTTTGTCCTTCTTTTATTTGTTCCAGTCAATCGCAGTCCACTCTGCTGAGCATCTTCTCCCAGGAGTACCAGGTTAGAAGTTTTCTCCTTTGTGAGGGTTGACAGGTGCCTAATTGAATGATGAATGTCCCTTTATTTCTTTGTAATTGAACTGCCAGCTTTCTGATTGGGTTGGAGGATGTTCTCTTTTCCACATCAAGCGCCGCCTGAGTCTCAGTGGATGCCTGCCAAGCCTACCCATCCATCTGTCTAATAACATCTAGCCTTTGCTTATTTGGTGGACCTGTAATAAATTATGCTAAACCATTATTATTCTGACAATAATAATTTCCCTGTGTTGCGTGGTTCCATGTGCTAAATGTTTGCTGACTTGCACTGTCAGGGCTGCTTTCCATTGCTGACAGAGATGATGATAAATGACCATTGCTGGAGTGGCAGAAGGCAAGAGAGGCAGAAAATGGAGTCATTTATCATGAGATGACAGGTGTCAGTCAAGTGGCAAGTCTCTATGGAATTACTTTTTGTAGTTTTCAAATAAGTTGTTTTTAAGCAATGTTCTTCCCCGTTAAAAATGGCAATCAGATTGTAAAACTCGAGTCTAGAGGACTTGGATGGAATTGGATTGAGGGGAAATTAATACAAGGGTTGGAAGAGGGAACAAGTTCTTCTTTGCCCTCTGCAACCCTAAGCAAACTTATTTAGATTCAATTACTATGACCCTTCTGGCTTTTACATATATAGTATACTCTGGTAGAGTCTGGAGACGTACCTGCCAAGAGATAGAGACAAAAATGCCTTGGTTCATAGAACCTTAAGGGAAAAAAAAAAGACCAATTGCAACTACCAAGCTCCCCAAACTATTACTCTTAGTGTGTCGGGATGGGTTATCAGTAAGCATGTTCTTCCCAACTTGAATTTAAGACAACATAAAAATTTCTTTTTGTTTTGTTTCAGAAACACATAAAGAGAACACATGCTAAACATCATACTGTGGAGGCTATCGAAACTTATTACCAGAGGTATGACCTGCCTGCCCCACTAGAGGGTATCCTAGCACCTACTAATTGTAATAATAATTATGAATAAATTAGGCCATTAAACTAATTTCCTATATAATATCCCAAGACATTTTTATTCAAGCCTCAGTTATAAGTAAGTTTATTTGTCCAGATTCCTAAATACTTAGTTTTAGAAATCTTGGTAAAAGTGGTAAGATTGGTCTGGGGGGGGATAAAATAGGGATGTATATCTAAATATGTAATGTAGAAGTCTCTATAGAAAATATGAAATCTCTATTGGTCTTGCATATATTAAATGGTCTGGGTATATAAATATACATGGATGGGCAGATAAGCACATAGTAGAAGCTATTTTTTCTTTTGTCTTTAAGCTTATAAAATTTAAAAAGCGTAATTGAAAATAAAAATGGGTTATTGTGAAAAGTATGATGCCACCTCAGAGGTTCTAGCCTAGGAACTTTAAGAAAGAAAATAAATATTATATAAAGACATGTGAAAGTATAACATATATATTTCCCCACCTTCTTTCTGATTCCAGAGAATGTTTTCCTTTTATATCAGTTTCTTATGAGAACCAAATTTTGAACACCTGCATTGAAATAAATAAATAAATAAGGTAATCCAAGGAACCTCTTTAAAATGTTACTGCATAAAGCATTACTTTAAAAAAAAAATTTTGCAATTGGGATTAACAATAATTGCTTTGCATTGCTTGATGTAGAAATTATTTTCTTTAGATGTTTTAACAGCATAATTGGGTCATCCAATAACTGGATGAACTCTGTAATTAAAATATTATACTCTAGATTGACATATCTGAACAACTTCTATGGCAAGCAATAGTGTACCTGCAAATTCAGATGTATAATATTTGTATAGTGTTTTATGAATGAAATAAAGAGAGGTATATGCATATAAAAGCCATTAGCCTAATATTTGTACAAGGTCACTTATTAGATGTGAGAAATGTCTCATTGAAAAGCAAGCACAAAATTAGCCTAAAGCTAATTTTATCTTTCAGCATGTTACAGATGCTATAAGGATATATGTTATTTTGAACTACAGCAGTTGATACCATCCAAGAAATGTATCATATTTGTTATTACTGTTGCAAGTCCCTTTTAACCTAATGGCTTTAACATTAAGATAACAAGGTCCATTTAAGTAGATTATGCATAATACTTCTGAGAATGACTAGAGTGATGGTATTTCTAGAAGACTACATAATTCGTAAAGTATTTCAACTTGTAAATTCAGTCCCGGATAAAACTCATGTCCTTGAAATTAACTTTGTAAATTAATAATTGCAAGCTCCTCCTATATCTATTAAATAAGGAATTTGGTGCTTAATAATAAATACTTTTTTCTACATTTTCACCTAAATATCCAGATCATTCACTTGAATGATCCAGAGGATGATAAGCAAATTGGTGAGGCAGCTTGAAACTGTTATATCTGGATTGGCTGACTGAACTGGAGAGATGCTAAATCTGGAGAATTGAAGACTGAGGAAGAAGGTGGAATGATGCAAAATTTCTTTATTCAGTGTCTGAACAGTTTTTACACAGAAGACTTATTCTGGTTGACTTTGGAGAATACTACTAGGACTAATATGTGAAAATTACAGGGACAAATTTCTGACTTAATGAAAGGGAAAACAAAAAACTGCCTAGTAATTAAGGCTATTGGGAGCCAAGATGGTGGAGTAAAATTAGGAACTTGCTTGAGCTCTTCCCTCAATACTCTCCAAATATCTGTAAAAAATGACTCTAAACAAATTTTAGAGCTACAGAACCCACAAAATAACAGAGGGAAGCACATCTCCATCTGAAGATAACCTGGCAGGACAATAGGAAGAGACTATTGAACCAGGCTGTGAGCAGAGTGCAGTCCTCTTTGGGCCATGCTGGCACATATCAGGCCAGAGGAGACCTCAGGGGACTGAACTGACAGCTGTGGCAGTTTCCTGACTTTTCAACCCACAAATGCCAAAGATAAATTAAAAGGTCAGTGGGGAAACTCTGTTGGACCTGGGTGAGAGAAGAAGGTGGTCTGGCTCTAGCCCTAGGGTGGTGGAGGTGGCAGCAGCAGCAGCAGAAGTCACTGCTTCTGGAACTCCAGGCTTACAGATGGTAAGGGGATCAAGGGACTGATCAGAGAGCAATTGCAGGAATCTCTTTACTGGCACTGAGGCAGGATTCTCTTGCTTTGCCCTACTTGGATCTGTGTCGCAGTCTTGGGTGGCGGTACTGGGGTGAGGAGGAGTGCTGGCAAGACAGAGCTTGTGGTGGCTGTAGAAAAGGAGTCCTCCTCACAGTTAACTCTGACAACAGTTGGGCAAAACCCCAGAAATTTGGGACAGAGCACTCTTCACTCTGGAAGCAGAGTTCTACCTGGGCAAAGAGCTCAAAAGTCAAGAAATTGACTGAGAAAATGAGCAAATAGAGGAAAAAGAATAAGACTCTAGAATCTTTTTTTGGTGACAAAGAAGATTAAAACATAGAATCAGAAGAAGACAACAAAGTCAAAACTCTTACATTAAAAACCTCCAAGAAAAAAAAGTGTGTGTGGGGGGGGGGGGGGGGGGGCGCGCTAGGTGGCCGGTGAATAGGCCCTGGAGTCAGGAGGACCTGAGTTGAAATCTGGCCTCAGGTACTTAAGACTTACTAGCTGTATGACCTTGGGCAAGTCACTTAACCCCAACTACCCTACCTATCATTTCCTCCAAAAAGCAAAAACAAAAAAAAAAAGCTTCCAAGAAAAATATAAATTAATTGCAGGCCATGGAGGAGCTCAAAAAGGATTTTGAAAACCAAGTAAGAGAAGTAAAGGAAAAATTGGGAAGAGAAATGAGAGATGAAAGAAAACCATGAAAAACAAGTCAATGACTTACTAAAGGAAGCCAAAAATAAAAAATACTGAAGAAAATAGCACTGTAAAAAATAGACTAACTCAAATGGCAAAAGAGGTCCAAAAAACTAATGAGGAGAAGAATGCCTTAAAAAGTAGAATTGGCCAAATGGCAAAGGAGGCCCAAAAGCTCACTGAAGAAAATAATTCCTTCAAAATTAGAATGGAGCAAATGAAAGCCAATAACTTCATGAGAAATCAAGATATTATAAAAAAAACATATCCAAAAGAATGAAAAAATAGAAGGCAATGTGAAATATTTCATCAGAAAAACAACAGAACTGGAAAACAGATCCAGGAGAGATAATTTTAAAATTCTTGTTCTACCTGACTGCCCTTATATTCTAGAACCATAGGGTAAAATAGAAATTAAAAGAATTCACTGATTGCCTCTTGAAAAAGATGCCCAAAAGAAAACTTACAGGAATATTATAGTCAAATTCCAGAGTTCCCAGGTAAAGGAGAAAATATTATAAGCAGTCAGAAGCAAACAATTTGAATATTGTAGAAATACAGGATATCACAAGATCTAGCATTTTCTATATTAAGGGATTGAAGGCTTGGAATATGATATTCCCGAGGTCAAAGGAGCTAGGATTAAAACCGAGAATCACCTACCAGCAAAACTGAGTATAATACTTCAAGAGAAAATATGGATATTCAATGAAATAGAGGACTTTCAAGCATTCTTGATGAATAGACCAAACCTAAAGAGAAAATTTGACTTTCAAATACAAGAATCAAGGTAAACAGGAAAGAAATCATAGTTTAGCTGTTTACATTCCTCCATGGAGAGACGATATTTGTTATTCATAAGACTTTTCTCAGTATTAGGGTAGTTGAAGTGGATATATGTAGGTATGTATATGTATATATATGTGTGTGTGTGTGTGTGTGTATGTATACATAGACACAGGGCACGGTGTGAGTTGAATATGAAGGGATGATATCTAAAAATAAAATTAAGAGGTGAGAGAGGAATATATTGGGAGGAGAAAGGGAGAGATAGAACAAATTATCTCACATAAAACATACAAAAGAAAGCTGTTATAATGGAGGGGAAGAGCAGGGAGGTGAAAGGGAATGAGTCGACCTTACTCTCATTGGATTTGGCTTAAGGAGGGAATAACATACACACTCAATTGGGTATCTTACCATACAAGAAAGTAGAGGGGAAGGGAATTGGGGGGGGGGATGACAGAAGGGAAGGCAGATTAGGAGAGGGGGTTGTCAGAGGTAAACGTTTTTGAAAAGGGACAGGGTCAAAGGAGAAAATAGAATAAATGGGACATGGGATAGAATAGAGGGAAATATAATTAGTCTTTCACAATATGACTACTATGTAAATTTTTTTGCATAACTGCACATGTATAACCTATATTGATTTGCTTTTCTTCTCAATGGGAGTAGGTGTGGAGGGAAGAAGGGAGAGAATCTGGAACTTAAAGTTTTAAAAGCAAATGTTAAAAAATTATTTTTATATGCTACTAGGAAATAAGATATAGAGGCAATGGAGTATAGAAATCCATCTGACCCAACAAGAAACTAATGGGGAAAAGGGTAAGGGGAGGGGGAATAAGGAGGATAGAAGAGAGGGCAGACTGGGTGAAGGGGTAATCAGTATACTTGCCATCTTGAGGTGGGGGGGGGAAGTAGGAGAGAGATGGGGAGGAAATTTGGAACTCAAAATCTTGTGGAAATGAATGTTGAAAACTAAAAATAAATAAATAAATTCTGGGGAAAATATAGGGCTATGAAATATAAAATGAGTTTTCTCTACTTTGTGAGTTCCCCATCACTAAAGGCCTTTAAAGGGAGGGTCAATGACCATTTTAGATGGGAATGCTTTGGACATGGTATACATTAAGGGTAATATCTAGATTAGATGATGTCTGGCATTCCAACTTTGGAGTTCTATGATTCTGTGCTTATTTGTTAAAGAGGAAATGAAGAGTAGCTTTACTGATGAGACCACAGCAACAAGCCCTAAGGATTGCCTGAACATTGTTATACTCACCAGCCAAGCTGTTAAAAATAGAAAATCAATCTTGACCTGGAATTACTTCATAGGTCCATTTTAAATTTCTGTCTGAAGAGATATTCAGAGAAAGGGGAAAGTATAGGTAAATACCAAATGGCCAGATTTTCAAAAGGAAATATATTGCTTTACCAATTTCTATTACCAGGCTCATTGAAAATACCATGGTCATGCAGGCTCATCCTACGTTTCTTTATCCTTTATCTTTCTTATAAAACATCTCATGTTCAGGGGTTTGTCATTTATACTATAAGTCTCTTTCAAACTGTGTTGTGAATAAAAAAGTAGAATTTACAAAATTTCCTGAACAATTCAGACCTGAGACTGAAGACCCCACTTTCAAAAAACGCCAACCCTAGATTATTCACATGAGTGAAGAGAATTGTTTGTGGGTTTATGATGGCATGTGCAAGGTGGAACTGTTTCTATATCCAATTTTAAAGATGTGTCAATTCATGCCAATTATATGTTTCATATAAAACCAGAAATTACCAGCCCAGGTTGGGACAGTCAACTCTAGATTATCCATGAGGATAAAAACAAATACTTCTATTGGCAGGAAATAAAAGATAGATCAGAGGAATTTATATTTGACTTTCAGGAGGTCTTTTTGTATTTCTGAATGCTTCTGTTCTAGGAATTAGAACATTTGAAACAAAACAAGTAAACCAAACTTGTTAAGGATCAGAATCTAGAGAATGTAATGACTTGATGATGATAGATTACTTGATATTTTACAGAACGTTTTCCTCATAACAAATTAGTGCAAATATTCTCATTTTATAGATTAGGAAATTAAGACTGGGAGAGATAAAGTCATTTGCTCAGCTAGCAATTTTCAGAATGAAGACTCACATCTAGGGCTCAGACTCCCATTCCAGTGTTGTTATTTCTGTTACCCCATTCTTATGCTTTTCTGCTTATAATTTTTTTTGGAGGGGGGAAGACAAGGCAGTTGGGGTTAAGTGACTTGCCCAAGGCCACATAGCTAGTAAGTGCCAAGTGTCTGAGATTAGATTTGAACTCAGGTCCTCCTGAGTCTAGGGCCAGTGCTCTGCTCACTGTGCCACCTAGCTGCCCCTATAATTCTTTAGAAATCAAATTATCAAATGAGGTAATATTTCTAAAGTGCTTAGCACAATGCCTTAGTCTCTTACTAATGTTTGTTCCCTCCCACTTTTATATGCTTACTTCATACTAGGGAAAGATGATATTATTTTTCAAATTAATGCAAAATACCTGCCATTTCTCTAGGACAGGAAAATAAATCATTTCTTGGTCTATATCTTCCAGATGGGTGGTTGAGGAGGCAGATTGTTTGGGTTAAACATTCTTATAGTTTTTATAGATCTAGAATAAACACAGCTCTTATTTATGTCAAAGTTACTTGAGTCAATCAAATGAAAACATCAGTGAAAATTTGAAAGCAAGATTTGATGTAGATAGAATATGGGTAATTTTTTTTTTACAGAGAATAGAGAGAATTCAGTATATCCAGGTATTGAGGGATAGTTTTTTAAGTGGGCATGGAGGAGTTAGTTAACCAGATAAATTTCTTTAATTTTTAGCTATACTTCACTATGTTGTGCTTTTAAAAATTTTTTTTTTAGAAACAGCCTCAGGGACAATTATGAAAATGATGCTTTGTCCTTTCAACTGTACTGATGTTCCTTTTGGTGTTTTCTGAGAAGGAAAGCAGTAGAAAATCAGAACAATTGAATCTGGAGGTCCTGTCTAATTTGGACAAACATATATAGGAATAGCAAATGCTCCCGTATATGTGAATAATAGTATAGCTAACCATCATTTTGAGGTTTGAAAAACACTTTACATATATCCTTGCATTTGATCATTGTGAAAATTGTGGAAAGTAAATGCTTTTATTATCCCTATTTTACAGAGGAAGAGATGGTCAATCAAAAAGCAGTTATTAAACACCTACTGTGCTGAGTTAACACTATGCTTAGCATAGGAGACACAAAGAAAGGCAAAACATGGCCCCCTGCTCTTAGGGAACTCACCATCTAATGAGAGAAACAACATATAAATAATTATGTACGAGCAAGATATATACAGGGTACAGTGTGAGTAGTCTTAGAGTGAAGGCATTAAACCTAGGGAAGAGTGGGAAAGGCATCTTGAAGAAGGTAGGGCTTTAGTTGGAACTTGAAGAAGCCAGGGAAGCTGGGAGACAGAGATGAGGAAAGAGTGTTTCAGATATTAAGGTCCACCCAAGAGCAGAAGACCCAATCAGAAAAAAAAAAAGGAAAAGAAAAAAAAGGTTAGTTTTTGAAGACTAAATTACAATGAAACAGAATTTCAGAGTTGGAAGGGACGTCAGTGGTCATCTAGCCTAACCTGTACCCCAAAAAGAGTACGGTCTACAACATACTCAAGAAGTGGTCATCCCACTTTTTTCTGGAAGACTTCTAATAAGGGGAAGCCTATTACTTTCTTAAATAGCCTGTTATGATTTTATGTAGCACTGTTTATTGAGAAGGTTCCTTTTTTTTCTTTTTTTTTTTTTTAAAGCAATTGGGGTTAAGTAACTTGCTCAAGATTACACAACCAGTTATTTCTGGGTGTGGTGCTAAGTATCTGAGCCCAGATTTGATCCCCAGGTCATCCTGACACTGGAGCCGGTGCTCTTACTTGCTGAGCCACCTGGCCGCCCCTAAGCAATTGGGGTTAAGTAACTTGCTCAAGGTTACACGGCCAGGTGTTTTTGGTGGGTGCTAAGTGTCTGAGCCCAGATTCGATCTCCAGGTCATCCCCACACTGGAGCCGGTGCTCTTACTTGCTGTGCTACCTGGCTACCCCAGGTTCCTTTTTTCTTATATCAAGCCTCAATTTACCTTTTTGTATCTTCTACTCATCGCTCCTTTCTTATATCCATTCATGGCAAATAGTAAGAATAAGGCTTTTAAACTTATGTCCTAATCATTGGGCACCTACACTTGAAAGAGAAATGGAAGGATTTTGAGGAATTTGTTGATGTTTTTCTTTAATTTTTTACCTTTTCGTTGTAGGTAAGGGTTTAACTCATTCTGTATTTTTCAGTCTCTCAAACTAATAATGATGTTTTGCTTTAGGAACTGTGTAAATTTAGTCTTCTTAGAGAACCTTTTAAAAGAGGCATAGCCATTGGGAGACTGTTAGGTACAAATTTGTCAACCTCTTTATAGGGAAGATTGAGGAAAGTTTATGAAATTTTTGTCCAAAGTACTTGTTTGCCATACATGGCAGACTGGTCAGTGGGATATAATGAGTTCCCAGACATCAAGATATTTTGATTTTTATGATGATTCTTACATAAATTTATTGTATTTCAATATAATTTAACAACTACTAAGCTCTTACTATATTCAAGGCGTTGTGCTTGGTCCTTGAGATATATAGATAAAATTGAAATAGTCACAACCTTCAAGGGGCTTTCTTTCTTCTGGGGGAATATTAGATGCTTCAGATAAAATCAAGGTGTCCCAAAAGTCTTAGTGTAATTTTAAGCTATTAAACTTAAGTAACTTTAAAATGCACTATCACTTTTGGGACACCCTGTATAATACATGGCAATTGGGTGAAGGAGAGAATACCAGACTGGGGTAGAGCTGAGAAATCAGAGGAAGCTTCTTAGGGGAAGTGAAACCTGAGGGATGATAGAGGTACTGAAAGGTAAAGGTGAGGAATAAATGCATTCCAGGCAATGGACAACAATATGGAGGTGAGAGATGAGATTTCAAGTTGGAGAAATTGCTAGTATCCTGGTTTAACTGACTTTTTGATTGCCTGTCCAAAATATGTTGTCAAAAGGTTTATCCTTCCCTTGTCTGGTCTGATTCTTGACACATTCTCAGAAGGTTCAGAATGTTCTTAAAGACAATTTCTCCCCACTTCTGCCACTACAATTCCTGATCATTTCATAACATATGAAAAATGTGGGCTTTTTTCTGTTTTTAGGGATGAGCAGACAAATCCTCTCAGATATTCTCTTTTTATGTCATGATCCCCTTTGTACTCCATGACTCACTAAGAGAACTTTATTTTATTTTTTTGCTTTTCGGAGGGCAGTTGGGTTTAAGTGACTTGCCCAAGGTCACACAGCTACTTTTTGTGTTGTGTCTGAGGCCAGATTTGAACTCAGGTCCTCCTGATTCCAGGGCTGGTGCTCTATTCAGGAACTTTATTTTTTTCTTAATTAAATGATTTTTTAAAAATTATAGACATCAGCAAACATGGATATTTTAATATACAAAGAACATGAAAAGAGGTTGTATGAGAAACTGTGAACTATATAGTTTGCATTTTAAGAGGTACATATTAATTTAACACAATAATAAACTACCCTGCCTATCTGTATTTCCTTCTGAACTTCCTTCTACTCTTTTATGTGAATTTTTAAAAATGTTATTTATTTAATATTCTTTTCACTCCTCTTTCTCCCTCCCAACCCTTCATTGCCCACTGAGAAGGCAAACAATATGATATCAATTATACATGTGAAATCATGCAAAACATATTTCCATGTTAGCCATATTGCAAAATAAAGCAAAAAAATGTGAGAAAAATTATGCTTAAGTTTGTACTCAGAGTTCATCAGTTCTCTCTCTGCAGATGGATAGCATTTTTTCTTCATGACTCCTGTGTAATTGTCTTGGATCATTGTATATATCAAAATAGCCAAGCCTTTCACAGTTGATCATCATTACAATATTGCTGTTACTGTGTACAATGATCTCCTAGTTTTTCTCATTCCCTCAATTTATATGGGTCTTGCCATGGTTTTCTGAAAAGACCCTCCTCATCATTTCTGATAGTACTCCATTACAATAATATACCTCAACCTAGGCAGCCATTCCCAAACCGATGAACATCCTTTCAATTTTCATTTCTATGCCACCACAAAAAGAGCTGTAAACTATTTTTGTCTATATAAGTCCTTTTCCTTTTTCTTTGATCTCCTTGTGAGATCTCCTTGTGCTAGATCAAAGAATATGCACAGCTTTATAATGCTTTGGGCATAGTTCCAGATTGTTCTCCAAATAGTTGGATTAGTTCACTACTCTACCAACAATTCATTAATGTACCTATATTCTCTGATCTACTCTAGCATTTTTCATTTCTGATAGGTATGAGTTGGTACTTCAGAGTTCTTTTAATTTGCTTTTCTCTAAACAATAGTTATTTAGGGCATTTTTTTGTATGATTATAGAGAGCTTTGATTTCTTCACCTGAAAAATGCCTGTTCGTATCCCTTGGCCATTTATCTACTGGTGAATGGCTCTTATTTTTATATTTTATACTCAGTTCCCTATATATTTGAGAAATGAGGTCTTTATAAGAGAAACTGACTGTAAAATATTTTTATGTCACTTCATTATCTATGGTACCTTTTTGCAAAATATGGTTTCCTTGATTATCTCTTTAAGTCTATTTTGGCTTTTGCTTTTTCTGAGATCATGATTGCTGCCATGGCCTTTTTTTACTTTAACTGAACCACTATAGATTCTGCTCCAGACCTTTATTTTATCTCTTTGTGTGTATGTCTTTTTCTTTCAAGTGTGTCTTTTGTAAACAATGTATTGTTGGATGCTTGTTTCTATTCTGTTCTGATGTCTGCTTTCATTTTATGGGTTAACTCATTCCATTCACATTCACAGTTATAATTATTCACTATATATTTCCCTTCATCCTCTTTGCTTGTGTTTATCTTTAACCCCCTCTTTTTATCCTGTTCCTCCTTAAAAATCTGCTTTGCTTCTGACCACTGCCTCCCTTAGTCTGCCCTCTCTTTTGTTTTCTCTCCCCCCCCCCCCATATCTCTTTATCACTTTCCCCTCCTATTTCCCTATTGGGTAAGATAGCTTTCTATTCTCAATTGACTTTGTGTGTGTGTGTATGTGTGTACATATATACATATGTATGTATATATTTATATGCTTTCCTCTTTGAACCAATTCTGATAAGAGAGAGGTCCAAACATTGCCTGCCACCCCTCTCCATTTTTCCAGTGCTATAAAATCTCTTCTTTGCAAGTCTGTTTTATATGAGACAGTTTTCCCTATTTTATCTCTACCTTTTCCCTTCCTCTAGTTCATCCCTATTTCTTATCCCTACATATACATATGCACATGCACACACACACACACATGTAATCATCCCTACATAATCAACTCACATTCACACCCTCTGCTTATCTATACTTCTTTTAACTGCCCTAATAATAATGAAGTTCTTAGGAGTTATATATGTCTTCTTCCCATATAGGAGTATAAATAGTTTAAATTTATAGAGTCCCTTAAGATTGATTACTCTTTCATGTTTACTATTCTATAATTCTCTTGGGCCTTGTATTTGAATGTCAAATTTTCTATTCAGTTCTGGTGTTTTCATCAGGAATTCTCAAAAGTCCTCTATTGCATTAAATATCCATTTTTCCTCCTGAAGAATTATACTTAGCTTTATTGGGTGAGTTATTTTTGGTTGTAATCCTAGTTTCGTTGTCTTACAGAATATCATATTCCAAACTCTCTACTTCTTTAAAGTAGAAGCTGCTAAATCTTGTGTGATCCTGACTGTTGTTCTAAGGTATTTAAAGAATTTCATTCTAACTGCTTGCAATATTTTCTCCTTCATCTAGGAGCTCTGAAATTTGCCTATAATATTCTTGGGAGTTTGTATTTTGGGATCTCTTTCAGGAGGTAATTGGTGGATTCTTTCAATTTCTATCTTATTGTCTAGATCTAAGATATCAGGGCAATTTTTCTTAGTAATTTCTTGAAATATGATATCTAGGCTCTTTTTTTCCAATTGTGGTTTTTAGATAGTGCAGTAATTCTTTTTTTTCTAATTATATTTTTAATGCTTTATTAACTTCTGATTTACATCATTCGTTTCCGCCAGATTTTGAGTTACAAATTTTCTCCCCGTTTTTTCCCCACCCATCCCCCCAAAACAGCAGTCCCACATGATATCCCCACCTCCAATCTGCTCTCTCCCATATTTTCTCCCATACCCGTTTCAACTTTTAGTGCAGTAATTCTTAAACTATCACTCTTTGTTCTGTAGGGAGCTATTTCACATTTTTTTCTATTGTTTCCATTCTTTTGACTTTGTTTTATTGTTTCTTAAAGTCTCACAGAGTTA
The DNA here is from genome assembly GCF_028583685.1 of Petaurus breviceps papuanus. Taxonomy (NCBI): domain Eukaryota; kingdom Metazoa; phylum Chordata; class Mammalia; order Diprotodontia; family Petauridae; genus Petaurus; species Petaurus breviceps. The sequence continues at coordinate 1,410,781 of NW_027186296.1, read as the reverse complement.
TCACCTTCCACTTGCCCAATTTTAATACTTAAGAAATTATTTTATTCAGTTAGCTTTTGTATCTTTTTCCTTTTGGCAAATTGTACTTCTGTGAAGTTTTGTGTCTCCTCCCTTAGACCAATTCTGTTTTGTGCTTTTTTCTAGGTATTACTTTCTTTAGGATTTCTTGTGCCTCTTTTAACAAGCTGTTAATTCTCTTTTCATAATTTTCTTGCATCACTGTGATTTATTTTCCTAGTTTTCCTAATACTTCTCTTATCTCTTTCACTTATCTAGGAATTTTTGCTGGCCTTGGGTCTAGTTAGCATTTTTCTTTGAGGCTTTGTTTGTAGGTGTTTATACATTGTTGTCTTCTAAGTTTATGTATTAGTCTTTCCTGCCATCATAGTAGCTTTTTATGGTCAAATTCTTTTTTGTTATTTGTTTGTTTGCTCATTTTCTCAGTCTGTTTCTTCACTTTGGAGCTTCTGTTCAAATTGACTGTGCTAACCTAGAGGTTAGGAGGGACTGTGCCAAGCTTCAGACTTTTTCATGCTGCTGTTTTCAGAGCTAGTTTTCGGAATTTGCAAATTTGCAGTGCTATGGTAAGGTTACTGTTCTCCTGGCCTGTGTTCTGTTCTTTACCCAGGAAGGGCTTCTGGTCTCCTACACCTGCAAGTGCTATTGCTCCTCTTGATCCTGAAACTGTGAAGAGGGCTCCTACTCCCTTGTGACCAATCACAAGCACTTTTCTCTGCCTTCAAGCTGACCCAGAATTGCTTATAGGCAGTAGATTTGTCAGTCAGTGCCAAATGCACCAGAGCTAGCAAAATATCCCCTGTAATCTTTATCCAACTAGTTTTCCAACCCCATAACTATCTCTTGGCTGAAGGCTTCCAAACATCTGCTGCTGCTGCTGTTGTGGCTTCTTGAAAGGTCCACCACTGATGCTCCTGCCATGCTTCATTCCTGCTCTGACCCCAGTGTTACAGACCTTTCCTAAGGACCTCCTAAATTGTCTTAGCCTGAAAAAAAATATCTCCCTCTTACCTTTTGTTGACTCTGCTACTCCAAAATTTGATTTGAGGCATTATTTTAAAGTTGTTTATAAGGGAATATTAGTAGAGTTCAGTGGGTACTAGCATGTACTCTACTGTCTTAGTTCCATCTCCTGTGTGAATCTTTTAAAATTTTTACTGATGTTCATTTCTTTTCATATCACTAACATTCCCCTCAAACTCTTGGTACTCCACCATATTAGTTCATACTCCCTTGTAAGCAGTATAGTCAAGTAAAAGAAATTCACACATTGGTTGTCTCCAAATAATGTGTGTCTTATTCTGTGCCTCAGATCATCACCTCTTTTTCAAGAGTTTTCTGGAGTCATCAGAATTTTTAAGTCTGTCAAAGTTATTTTCTGGTTATGTTCATTGAACTCTACATCACTTTATACAAATAGTCTCAGTTCTTTCTGCCTCTCATTTTCTTTATTTTTTTTATAGCACAATAATATTCTATTATGTTCATTTGCCACAGTTTTTTTTTGAGCCATTCCTTGATTGACTAACACCAAATTTATTTTCAGTTCTTTGACACCAGAAAGACAAAAAGGGCTGCTATAAAGAATTTTTTCAATATGGAACCTTTTCCTCTTTCTTTGTCTCTTTGGGTTTTTATATGCAGTTGTGGTATCACCAGGTATGCTCCATTTAGTGACATTTGCTGTTCTATTACTAAGGAGACTTTATATGTGACCATTAAACTTTTTAGATTGTGCCCATGGTAAACAGGTAGGTTGGTTTCAAAGTAGAATACATTCCTAAGTACATACATAATTCAGATAAAAATATTTATACAAAGCAACTTTTTCAAGGTTTTTATTATACCACACTGTGTGTATATGTATGTATGCATATGAGCACTGTGTTCATTGTTTTGTGACTAGAGTGCTCTATTTAGAATCAGAATAATCTTGTTTCTAAACCCACCATACACACTAGCTATGAGTTCCAGTCTTCTTATGTCTATAATAAAGATAAGGTGTTCCCTTCCTTTTTCACAGATTTGTGAGGATCAAATGATAATACATTTTCATATCTTTTTTTATGTCTCAATACTTCTTTTTATCAGTTCCATGTCTTAAAAAAATCACAAAATACTGTCCAAATATTCCAGCTGGTCTATATGTGCCATATATATAACTGTTTACTTTTCTCTTCTATTAGAATGTAAACTCCTTGAGATGAGAGATTTTTTTCCCTTTGTTTCTCCAGCATCTCAGACAATACTTGGTACAAAAGAAGTGCTTAATACATGGTTATTGAATGATTAAATATGATCATCTGAAGATGGAAATGTTTGATTTTTCTGGATAGCATGTAGGTAGTTGGATCTGTCAGAAAGGCTTGAGTTTAAATATAACCTCAGAAATTTCCTAGCTGGTTGACCTTGAACCAGTCACTTAACCTCTGTTTGGTTGCAGTTTCCTCATTTATAAAATGGGACTAATAACAGCACCAATTTCTCAAGGTTGTTGTGAGGATCAAGTGAGAGAATCATTTTAAAGTACTTAGCACAGTGCCTTGAATGTAGTAAACAGTAAGTGCTAGCTATTGTCATTACTCTCAATCAACATCATCATCATCATCATCTTCTTCATCAAATTTCAGATAAGCTCACAAGATACAATTTTTAAAATTTTCAACAGCCCCATAAAAATGGCACCATAAAAAGTGCTACTGGTGTTTCTGATTCTTTTCTTTCTGTGTCTAGTTAGGAGTCTGAGTGAATAAATACTGATAAAGACAAGCATTCCTTCTCAGAAAACCACTGAAGAACCATCAGTACAGTTGTCATTTTTCCTTCATAGATCCAGGGATGGGAACAGAGCTTTTCACATAATAGGAATTTATTGAACTTGTTTAGATGATGAGAAAACTGTAAACTATGCCATTTAACTTTCTTTAGTTTTAATTTTAATTTTTCTGCAGTTTAGTTGGAAAGAAATATATAACTTTTAAGTAAGCTACTGGTAATAACTTATAGATAAATTTTAGTCTATCCCCAGATCTTTCTTTTCCTTTTTTTTTTTAAACAATTGGGGTTAAGTAACTTGCTCAAGTTACATGGCCAGTTATTTTTGTATGGGTGCTAAGTATCTGAGCCTGGAACTGATCCCGGGTCTCCCTACCCTGGGGCTGGTTCTCTTACTCACTGTGCCACCTGGCCACCCTGTATCCCCAGATCTTTCATACTTCATCGTTGATCCTTTCTAATCATATTTTAATGTGCTGCTTTTATTTGTTTATTTTGCATGAATAACTTTCATTCTCCATATTTTAATATAAACTCCTTGAAGTTAGGAACTGTAACTCTTTTGTGTTTCTGAACCTCTCCCTTCCACTGTCTTGCCAACCTTGTCAGACTTAAGTTTGTTGTAGTGGATTGAATTGAAATGAAATGTGAAAGGGAAAGGAATAGACATGACTTCTGTAAAAGCCAGATATATGTGAATACAGAAAAATTGGATAGTGCCAAAGGATTCCTCATCACTGCCAATATCCTAGTTTCAATAAAACTAAAATCTCCAGTTAGAGGTTTAAAAACCAAGTTTATAATGTTTGTTTGGGTCTACATGACCATAATATTTAAGTGAGTCATGTAATAGGAGTTAGTAGATAAACATTCATAGATTATATATTTGGATTTGGAAGGCTCCTTCGAGGTCAGCTTCTCGGCTTAAATATAGAAAGTTTAGGTGACATGTCCTAGATTGCATTAGTAAATGGTTGTGCTGGGGTTTGGACCCAAACTCTAATTCCACATCCCATGCTCTTAACCATCCCACCACCTGAAGGTATTTATTTTAGTTATCTCAGAATAATCACACTCAGTTATTAGATGTTATAATAACTATATTTAATTCAATCTTAATTCAAAAAGTGTTTAGGAAGCACTCAGTATATGCAAGGCACTATACTAGGCACAAGAAAGTTGTAAAGATACATTTTGCACATCTTTTGTCTTAAGACATTTACAATCAGTAAAATAGATAAGAAAAAATGCAAAAATAATCATGGTGTAAACAAAGTTAGGATGAGGATTAGGTAGGCACTTGCCTAGGATTTCCTACCTGAGGATAATGGGTGGGGTGGAGTGTGTGCAACAAGGGATGACTTTTAATATTGCTTACAATAAATGCACTTAATTTTAATGCCAGAAATTTCTACTGTCTTGGTAGAATTCAGGCCACAGGCTACTATGAAAGCTTTCTCTGAAGGGTAGTACAACAGGAAGTATAATTTTAAATTTTGGGGGAACAAAACAAATCTCTTACCTCTGCATTGTGCTTTCCCAAGCCCCAAGAAAGAAAGGACAAAATAGATTAAGATAAATATATTAGAAAGATATCACCTGCTATGGGAATTGTAAAGAAGGAAAGATCATTTCCAGTGGTACAGTAAGGGGGCAGGCAGCACCAGGGAAGGGGTTTGAATGACAATTCATAAGGAGTGGCATGAGCCTTTTGGAGGCAACAACACCATGTCATCTCTGAGTTCCAGAGTGATGCTATAGGCATTGAGAAGAAACTCCACAAACTCATACCCAACTTCACTGAATTTACACATCAGTTTGTTCAATTATTTGTTTAAATGGTTTACCTGAGCAGTTATATCAGTTTAATCAAAACAGTTGATCTGGGTTATACATATAAACACAGTTCAAGTCCATTAAGTTATTTCACATTTCTCTAACCTTCCTGCCCTCTTGTTCAGCTGCATGCCAAATAAGAGGTATTTTTTTAAAAAAAAATTGTATCACTTCTGATACTTTAGTATGTACTTTAGCTCCTCTTAGGAGCTTACTTTCTCCAAACCATGCCAAAGATAATCCCCGTAAATCAAGTCAACAAGCCTTTATTAAGTACACTAAATGCTGGGAATAGAAATAAAGGCAAAAACAGTCCCTACCCTTGAGGAGTTTACAGTCTAATGGGGAAGACTACATGTAGACAACTGTGTACAAACAAAATATTTACAGGATAAATTGGAGATGGTCTCTAAGGAAAAGGACTGGCATTAATCATGATTGCGAAAGGTTCTGGAAAGCTAAATTTAAGTTATAGTTAATCTAAAGATCCGTTGTATCTCTCCCCTCTACCATGCCAAGTACTTGCTGCTGCTTCACAGTTAAAACATGTTTGTAAGCAGAATTGTTATATAATATTTCCTAATTGCAAAATTATTCACAGTTTGTCATTTGGCACCTAACAAATTGAAAACAATAGCTTTAACTCACACTCCCGAGCTGTTTAATACAAATATTTCTAACTTCTACTGTGCATTTGACCAGAAGTATTTTTTCTTTTTTTAAATGAAATCATAAAATTGCAAAATTGAAAAGGACCTGAGAAATTATTTATTTTAATCTCTACATAAGTAGATTATTATCTTATCTATAATAGTCCCAGTCAATGGACAGAAAGGAATAAACATTTATTAAGCATCTATCACATATGCCAAGTACTCTGCTAAAGGCTTTACAAATATTATCTTAGTTGATCCTCACAACAAGCTTGTGAGGTAGGTGCAATTATTACCCATGTCTTACAGTTAAGGAAACCAAGGAAGACATAGATTAAGTGACTTGCTTAGGAAGACTCAATATAAAAAAATTGTTAGCTATGAGACTAGCTGAGTTAGCCTGTTTGAGAGATAACTAGTCAGTAAATATTTCTTTGGACAGCCACTTAATAAGGTAGAAATAAATGTTTGGGGAAAACTAATGGAAAGAGTAGATAACTGGTTCCCTAGTTAAGATGCTGCATCTCAAAGTATAAGAACCAACTTATTCCCTTATTCCCTTTGAGAACATTGACTAGATTTAATGAGATATTTCTTAAGCATATTTCTTAAAAAAATAAGCTGCCATATTTGTTTCACCTGTTTATAGGATACACAGTGACTTCACATACAAAGGCTTTGGTCTACATCAAACCATTTATCGTATATAATAAGGGAACTCATCTTAACATGTGATAAGACTCTTCAAAGTCTTTAGAAGAAGTTTCTACTCAGACATTATGTTCTTCCAATTGAGTTCAATTGGTTTGTTTACTATATAAATTTTTTTTTTCATAAAGACCTTTGGAGACACCAGTATATTTGCTCACCCCATCTCCAGAGAGTTAGTTACTGATGATTTAAGATAAGTTGTTTTTGTTGTATTTGTTATCCCCAATCTTCCCTATTACATTAGCATTCTTTAACTAGGTTTGAGTCTGGCATTTGCCCAGGAGAAGCAAATACACAGGGGATGCTAACATGTCTACACTGGCCTCTTCTTGTCAGTGGAGAACCATCTGGCTTTCTCTTGTCTAGGTACCTGAGTGGAGTGGTGAAAGATGGAACAGCCCCTGTGCTTTTGGAGCTGGCCAATGAGGTAATCTGATTTCATAATATATATTTTTTTCAAAACTGTTTAAAACCTAAGGGGCAAATCTAGAGTAGCTTTACTTGGAAATGTAATTAACCTTAAAAAAAAAGGTTTCAAGGCATATTAGACATTTAAAATTATTCCCTAGTCTCTTAGTACTTAAAATAATTGGACAAAGAACTTCATTTATTAATAAACCAGTTAATGTAATTAGTCTCCTTCCTTCAAGGCAAATGTGTTTAAAAAAAGATATACTAAATTTCTTCATTGGGCTGAAATTTTGGATAAAATGTCTGAAGATGTGTATTCTTCTTAGCATGCATTTTACTAATTTTTTATGTAAAATTTTTATGTTGACTAGAGAGATTTTGTAAAGACTTAACCTGAAGTAATAAAAATAATGAAAAGATTGGAGGTTTGATTTTAAAGATGTAGAATTTTCTTGATTCTTATTTATTCGCATTAGAAAAAGAATGTAATTCCAATTATTGCCCCATTTTCTTCACTTGAAAAAGCAGAATATCCTTATTATTAATGCCAAGCAAAAGGTGATTTATTGATCTTTTTTTTTTGGTGTTATTAACTCCGATCTGGTTCTGTTTGGGGAAATAAATAGTAATTTGTGTTTAGAAAGGAAGCCCCAAAGACTTCTCTTGAATGAGAAATATATATATTTATATATATATAAATTCATAATAGTTGCAAAGAGCATACTGAAAAAAATAAAATATTTAGCTCTTAAACTTTAAAATATTTATCTACCATAATAAGAGCAATACAATATTTAGCCTGACTTGGAACTGCTTATGCAGCCCTCATAGGGATAAAATGAAATGTACACTGTTTTGTGTTGCATTATAATGGAAAACATAGGAGTAAGGCAGAAAATGTGTGTTTGCATTAAAGATGACTTGGTACTGTGAGCATTAGTGTTGCAGTAGCAGCAAGTTCTACATGTTCTATTAGCCAGGAAGGATGGCTTCTCTCACAGCTTCTGTCTGATGTACACTGCCGCAGTCAGCAAATGAGCAATTACCTATCAGTTACTAGAAGATTTTAATAGTCTAGGAAATGTCTACACACTCTGATAGTAGGATTAACCTGGACGATGGATCTCTTCCCCCTCCCTTCTAGCAAAATAGGCATTTTGTTTTACATGCTTTTCTTTTTCCTGAAAGCAGAGTCTGTTTTCCTCTTATTTTTAATGTACTCTAAGTTGAACTACTTTGAGTCAAGGAATATTTCTTCAAGGAGCTTGATATATAACTGGGTCTTTGATATTTTGATAAGTATAAAGAAAGTTAGGCTGATACTAAGAGTAATATCATATGAGGCTTTCCAGTTGAATGTGGCTCAACATAGTAGCTCCATTTGAAAATGGTGGTATAAATGGCATAAATTTTGTACAATGAAATTTTAGCATTCCCTTTTAAATTTCTTTGAACAGGCTTGTTTTCTCTATCTCCTCCTCCATTTTTTAATGTGATACAAAAATGTTGATCGTATCAACATATTCCTCTTTCATCCACACCAGTAGACCTTTGTGATGCTTTCAAAAGGCTTTATTTTCTTTACAATTGATTTCATAGTGAAATTTCATGAAAGAAAAAGAAGTGGCATTATTTAAAGAATTTGTGGCCACGGCTGCACTTTGGTGCAGAAGAGGACAATGCTAACTGCTAGTTTTGCTAATGCATTAGGGAGATGTGGCAATAACTGGTACCAGATTACTGCTTCCAAACAACCAAGCTGCCATTTTTATGCGATAGTTAATATTTAAATGACAGACTCCTGCATCTGCTGACGATTGATGCAATGGTAATACTTTATGAGTCAATATATATTTAATCAGTGGAAACTGTAAAAATTGATGAGAAATATATAACGTAGGTGCATTATAGTGTGGAACAGCTCTTTTATATAAGAAGAGTTCTGTATTATTGTTGATTTGAGGGGTGGGGGATATTTGTGGCTGTTGTTTTTAGAAATGTCTTTACATTAGTTATCCAACAGCAATGCTAAAAATAAGAATTTTTAAAATCTCACTTTGTTAAGAATAATAAAATCAGTCATTCTGTTCTCTCCATACAAATATTTTCAAGTGAGATTTGAAGCACTATGAATTTTACTTACATGCTAAATTCTGACATGAAGCATGATGGCCCTATTTCAGAGAAAGATGGACACATGATTAATATGAAAATTAGGGAGATGCAAGTACCTGAACTAATAAGGTAGTCCTTATTCAGGCTGGACTACCTCCAGTAATTTCACCATTTTTCATGTGTCAGCTCTGATGTGGGTTACTGGAAATAAGCAGCTCCGTGGAAAGCATTTCTTTCTACTTGGGGAATTTAAGGGCATCCAAGTACATACATATTTGAAAAAACTGTACGTACAAATGAAGCCAGCCTTTTTGTCTAGTTACTAAATCAAGATAAAAATTTTTGGATGAATATTGGACTTGAAAACCTGTCAAGAAAAATTCATTGTGATAATATATGAGCAAGGTTTACCATCTTACCTTTAGATAAAAAGGCTTGTTTCAGGAAAGCATTATTGTGATGTTATTTTTAAAATCATGATATTTCAGATGAATTTTTTCCACTGGTTTCTAAAAATTCAAGGTATTAGGGAAAGATAAAAACAACATCTCTCCAGAAAGAGAATATGAGAATTAATTAACATTATGATTAAGAACCGCATTACTATGTTTTCTCTTCTTTGTTTTAACCCCTACAAACACTGATGTCTGACTTTTTAGTCATATTTATAAGTAGCATTTCAGCTAAGGTTGTGGATATAATGTCAAAGCTCTTGTTATTACTGTGCATTATTATTAATATTAAAGTATTCACTATATTGATGGTATAAAAGAGCAGATATTTAGATAACAGAGAATCAGTGCTAAAGTTTTAGGTTTATTGTAAGCCTCGAGTCTCCTCAAGTAACGTTAAGTAGAACATCAAGCACATTCTAAATGTTGTTGTTGTTTTTGTTTTTTAATTAATGAGGCCATAATGCTGAAATAAAAATTGCAATAGGCATATAGATAATTGTGTATTAAAGATGAAACTACATCACACATCAATAGACATGTGGGCAACTTGACCAGGTAAGGTGGTAGAAAAAGTAAGACAAAAAGGAATGATGGCCTTTTTAAGAGGTGGAATTTTAAGGTAATGAGAAAAGCTTGTTTGATTGTTGAATGTTGTAATAGTACTTCCAGATTTGTCAGTGAGATTTGCTCTACTGCATCATGCACTGAATGGAAACCATTTATTCTTCCCACCAATGCTGACCATACTTGTTTGGGGTAATTGATTACAAATGTAATGGAAGACACTGATAACTGGAAAGGTTTTAATGAGTAATGCTGGCCCTAATTTATTAAAATGCATGTAATTTTTACTGTTGACAAGATGCGGGAGCTGTGGATGTCTGTGCAACTTGACCTTTTTTTTTTTGCTTCCATTTTGGAAAGGTGGACTATGCACCTTCATTGATGGCTCGGATTATACTGGAAAGGTTCCTACAAGAGCAAGAAGAATCTCCACGTGAGTAGTCAGATTCATTTTAGAAGTACACTAAATTTGATTCAAAAAATAATTGAAAAACAGTTTACACTGTTTCACCTCCAATTCAAAAACAGTTTATACAACATTACAACTCCCTTAATGAATGCTATATTCCAAAACTGGCACATAAACTCCTGATGACAATTAAATGCAATCTAGAAGACCACCCACAACTTAAGTACTCTTCCGAAAAAAAGTGCTTTCTTCCTGAATTCTACATTAACCTTTCTATTCAGCAAAATAGTCAATGTGTATCAATGTGCATCAAATTAAAAAAAGCAATTTATCTTTTGTGTGTATAGAGCAAACTACATCATTTGAGATCATTGTCAAGAACTGGCTCTAAAAGAAATGTTCACCCTTTTTATTTTAATTCAGCAACACTGGAGAAATACTACCTCTACATGCAAAAGTGAATTTCACTGGTCTCTCTACATGAAAATAAAAAAAAAATGAAAAGAATGGAGCTACAGGAGGAGGTTCAAACCTAAATTAATTTGCCACTGAAAAAATACATTTTGTTATTTTCTCTGTGTCAACTGCATGATTAAAACCGGCTGTTAAGTGAGCTCTGGGGATGTGCTCGTAAAAGATTTATGAGTAATATTCAATGTGATATTCAAAGTGAGTCATGAATATCAGGATAATTGCTCTCAGTGCTGGCTCTTTTACTAGGCAGGAGTTTGTCAACTGCCCCATAAATATTTGCCTAGTCTCATGTAAAAAAGACAATTTCATCTTCTGCATTTTTATTACCTAGTGTAATGTTTACCTTTGGAGCTTGACTGTGGTAGAATAGGTAAAAAGCTTTGGAATATGCTTTATGCATATAATCTTCTCTTTTTGAAAGTAGAAGATAATACCTACTAAAATATCATTCAGTAGCAGATGGTTTTTATTTTATTTTATTTTATTTTTTTTGTCAGGGATTTTTCCTTTGGTTTTCTTTGAATTTGCAGTTATCAGTGACTGGTGGCCCAGTTACCTTGTGAAGGTTTCATTTGAATGAATTAAGTACTTCCCCTAAAAATTCAATATCATTTCAATAGATGTAGCCTCTAAAGTAACCTGCAGTGATGCTTCATGAGCAAATCACATGATGTCAGAATGGTATGGTTTCGATTTAATCAAGAAAGAGATTAAAGTGGATGTGTGTTATTTTCAACTTCGCCGCGGCACCGCCATTTGTCAAAGTCAACCTTCTGATTGCTTTGGACCTACTGCTATCCAGGTCTTGTCAAAATAGTAGTCAGCACAGTCTGCAGCAGGTAGACTGGCCTATATAGAGCAGTATCAAACACAGTAAAACAGGATTCATTGACTTGTGAATTATGAAGTTAATAGGTTGATCATAAATTTTGTGGCTATTAATTTATCTTTATAATGCTGGCACATCTTCAGTACATTTTTCTTTTTATTTTGCACTATTTTCCACTGGTACAGTCAAACCGCACTGAATATAATTTTGAAGTGTACTGTATATCAGAATTCTTATAACTCCAGTGCCAGAATTAAATGTCTTGCTTGAATACACTAGAGAAGGACATGAGCATATTTAGAAACATGTTTAAAAAGGGCACTCCCAAGACTGGTCTTCTTGGAAAGGAGGTAAATGTAAATATTGTATTCCCAAATTGCACTATGATTATATGTAATCAAATAAGTCTATATTTTGGGGCATTTTTTTTCTAATTGGTTAGGTTAATGGCTGTTTTGCCTGGATTTGTTAGGAGTATGTGTTCATTTTCTTTTAAGTAGATTCATGACACAGATTTGTTGATTTTTTTTTTTAACCCTCAGTAGTACACAAAGCTATGCTATTGTAAAGGCACCTGTTTAACTCACTGATTGCCAGTGCGTTGACTGATGGTCTAAAGGAAGGTTATTAAGAACACTTCTTTGGCAACAAAACAAAATAGTGGAGAATCTTTTTTAAGATTACTATGTGGAACATAACCAAAGATTTTTTTTTTTAAAATAACATTGTAGAGACTTATACAAAATTACCATTATAGGACACGATTGGATAGCTACTTCTGTTGCATAGTGGTTGTCTTTTCTTTCTCTTCTTTCTCTGTCTCTTTTTTAAGTAAAGAGCTGTAAGATACTGTGGCTTATATTCTGACACTTTCTTCCCCTTCATAGCAGCGACCTGGTTGGCCTTTGGCAATGAAATTCAATGCACATGGCTCCGCAGTCAAATCATCAAATTTCCCTGTGTGTATATTAGAGTTTTGTAATGTGTTTCCATTATGAAACAATGCGGGGATAATTGTCTTTGGTAGCAATTAGCTAACAGGTTTGTTCAGTACTATTGGCAGAGGCATCCATCATCCCCCACCCTGACCACACTTTTTGTCTGGTGTGGACTATGGAGATCAATAGAATTCTATATAGGGGAAATCACCCCAGCTTTAATGAGCTGCAAGTCTCAGTCAGTCTTGGTTTGTATTTTTAATTTTTTCCTTTTAAAATTAGAAAGGTGGGAGGGGGAACCATAGCATTCCTTTGGGAATGGAGAGTACTGCATATGTACTATTACTTTTCCTAGATCAATGCACAGTTTTAAATTGTTTTTCTTCTGTAAAAAGGCATAGCTAATAGCAATGGGACATCTAAACCATGCTGCTTCAGTAATACCTATTCTAATATTCAGTTTTTTAGGACTACATTATACATTCATTGTAGCATTGTTTACATCATGCAGCGTGTAACTATGTGAATTAATATGCAAAGGAACCCAAGTAGTACCTCTAGAAAAAATGTGGAAAAAAATTTTTTTATGAAGTCTGTGATTAAAAAATATCAGTCCTGTTTGTTAAGTTATTGATAAAACCATTTGGGATTCTTTTCCCCTTAGAGTAGACAGTGCAAAACAAAGCTTGTCCACATTGGGCCTCTTTTCTTTGTTTTCTAGAAGCAGCATAGGAATGTAAAACAGGTTGGTCCAGGTGAATACAGACTATGAAATGAATAACCTCCTGTACAAGGAAAATATTGGGGAAACACTGTCAGAGGAAGCATGTTTTCAAGTTAGGTAAGAGGACTGGTAGATAGCAGGAGATGAACAGCTCGTCTCTATCATGACATCAATCCTAATGATTGAGATGTATTGTGCCAACCAATCTTTATTCCCAGCATAGGATCTTTTCGACAGTATTTTGATTGCTAATGAGCAAAGTAAATATTATACTCAGCACCTTTTCTCTAAAGGTACATATCCAAATATCCATTTAAAACCATTTAACTATATTAAAGAGGTTTGATTAATTCAACAGTAGGTGTCTTAGCTGCAGTAATAAGCACATATTAGAAAATTCAGATAATTCACCAATTTTCAACAAAAATTTTTGAACTTCTGCTATGTGTGAGATACTTGTTGGAGTAGGTACAAAGACGAATATGAGGCAGGATGTTGTCAGGGCTAGAGATCTAGAAAGAGCTAGTTTCAAATCCTGTCTCAGATACTTATTAGCTTTGTTATCCTGAGCGAGTCACTTAACTTCTCTGGGCCTCAATTTTTTCTTCTGTCAAAGGAGAAGGTTGGACTTGATGACTCAGAGCCCTTCCTTTTCTATCATCCCATGAAAGAATGCTACCTTCAAGGAACTGATCTAATTGGGAGAATCAGATGTGCCCAAGAAAGTACTGTTGAATGTTTAGTCATTTCAGCCACATGAGACTCTTTATCACTCCTTTTGAGGTGATTTTCTTTTTGGCCAGGATACTGGAATGGTTTTTCATTTCCTTCTGAGGCAAAGAGGGTCAATTGACTTGCCCAGGGTCACACAGCAAGTAAGTGTCTGAGGCTGGATTTGAACTCAGGTTTCCTTGATTCCAAGTTCAGCAGTCTCTCCACTGTGCCACCTAGCCACACCCAAGTAAGTATAATACAAAATATAATGTAACTGTATATGACTGGCACAAGACACAATGGGAATAGAAAAGAAATAGCTGAACTTCAAATTGAAAGCCAAATAAGCCTGAATTTGAATCCTGATTTTCACTATTAATAGCTTGGATCTTTAAGACTGGAATGGAACAAGGTTATCCCTTTCCTGTGGGTTTCATTGTTTCAAAGTATCCATGCCCTTCCAGCTTTTGATAACCAAAATTTCTGATGACAGAAATTTGTTTGAAAATGTATGTGGTATCTTCCTCCACTAAGGGCTTAGACAATGTGGCTGATGTGGCTCCAAAGAAGGGATGGGACCTAAGTCTAGAACTGAACACAAATGGGTCCATCCTACTGATAAATATTTTCATAAGAATATCATCAGGATTAATTATTGTTAATAAAGTTAGAAAACCTAAGAGAGACAAACCTATTTTGGGGTATGGTAAGTTAAGAATACACATGGTTCCTAGAAGAGAATAGAGGGTCAGTTGGCCTTCCGAAGGACCATGGGGAAAATTATAACCATTGATAAAGATGGCTTCCATTTGTATAACTGATTGAAAATTTACTCGACCACTAACAATAAGGGAGATATTAAGAAAGTAATAAAATATATATCTGTTAAGGACCTGCTATGTTCAAAGTTCTGTGCTAGGTGTTGGAGGAGATACAACATTTAAATTGATATAGCTCCTTGCCCACAAGAAGCTTACAATCTAGTAAGGAAGTAAAATGCCTACACATATTGCTATAATAAACATTATACCTGATGAGGGTATTAGAGAACTATACAACAAAATTCTACATGAAGTTTAAGGACAAAAGTCTTTACTGACCGGGGTGGGGATGGGGGAAAATATCCTGGTAGTGATATCATTTGAGTTAGACATTGAAGTAATGACTGTCTTCTATTGAGGACATTACAGTCTTCTAGTCAGTCAGGGTTGCTGCCTCAGTATCATTTTGAACTCTTAACTCTCACTCATCACACATAGCTCATAATTTCAGTTAGTTACCAAATCTTGCCATTTCTTATTCCATGTCTTTTTTTATCTTTCCACTTGTTTCACTTATACAACCACAACCCTTGTTCAGGCCTTCCTCTCACCTGGATTATTCTAGTAACTTCTTAATTAGTCTCCTTGACACAAATACCTCTCCACTCTAATAAGTCATCTACATAGTTGACAAAGGGATTTTGCTAAAGTGCAATGGCTTCCTCTTGCCTCAACCATCAAATATAAATACTTCTGTTTAGCATTTAAAGCCCTTCACAACTTGGAACCATCTTGCCTCTCCTGTTTTTTTTTTTTTGTATATGACTCTTCTTCATGTCCATTGAGGTTCAGACAAGGTGAAATTTTTATTGTTTCTCATATACAGCAGATGACTTTCATGCCTACAAAGAATTTTATCTCTACTTCTCGGCATCTCTTGTTTCCTTCAAGATACAGTGCCAGCACCACTTTGTATATGAGACCTTTCCTAAGTCCTCCAGTGGCTAGTCTCCCTCTCACCCACATGATCTTGTATCCATTTTCTCTATGTTATACATATGCCTAGATATGGAATGTAAAATCCTTTAGGGGTATACTCTTTTGCTTTGCTTTTCATTTTCAATATCTAACAAAGTTCCTGAAAAATAATACATGCTTTAATAAATGATTTTTAATTGACTAATTAATACCAATGATCTTGACATAGTTATTTATAGTTTCCCCAAAACTTCAATAAATGATATCTAATCAGATCTTCTAAAAAAAATGTGTTGAAATGAGTCAGCACACATAATACAAATGAGGAAACCAAGGCTCATGAATTTTCAGTTACTGTTACAGGGTCCTACATTTAGTAAATAGCAGGGCTGGGAATTGAACTCCAATCTTTTGATTAAATTCAGTGCTTTTACTCATTGACTAAATCAACTAAGATTTAATGGTAGCTCAAAGTGGAGGGGAAGGGATTTAGATTTCAAGAAGGCACTTAAAGACTTTTAAAAGGAATATAGTATAGATCAAGGAGAAAAGGAGGTTTTCAAAGTGAAATTTTGACAATATGATTGAAAATTATCATCATGAAGATAAGGGAATTACCTAAAGAGAAACTACAGTGACTACACAGGGAACTCTCTAATGAAGTTAGATGTAAAATTACATGTGCAAAAAATGGAATTGAGGTACATTACCAACTAAGGGTACAATGGTAACAAGACTTCTAAGAACACAAGCTGAAAGAGTAGAGGCCAAAATGTGCTTTGACTTTTGTAAAATGTTAAGGGAATTAGGACAGGTTTGTTTGTTTGTTTTCAGTGTAATTTAATTCAATACAAACTTTTAAATAACCTGTCATATGAAGAGATAATGTCATAGACCCTTGGGGGAAGTGCAAGATAAGTAAAATAGAACTCTTACCCTCAACGGAAAAGATAGACGCTCTGATTGAAGTGGATGATATAGTGTTAACAGGAAAGAGAGAAAAAGCAGAAAAAGTCAGCTCTTATTTTGTTTCCATTCTTTTCCTGTCACAGAGAAAGAGATCAGGAATGGAAAGGATACAACAAATATGATTAAGAGGGATTTGAATCCCAAGAGAGGTATGCAGATGGTATGAGAGCACCTAGCATCTCTAAATAAATTGAAGCTTGGATAAATCATTTCCTGGGGTCACGAAAAAGCTTGCAAATGAGTTTGCTGAATAGGTCTTTGAAAACTGGGGAGAACAGTAAAACTGAAGATGGACAATGTTGTTCAGATCTTGGAAAAGTGGTGTAGAATGTTTTCTATACACTATAGATTTGTAACTTTGTGTCAATAAATGCCAAAAATAATTTCTAGGATGGATTATTAAAATAATAAAAATTAAGGTTTCATGAGTATTTAGGAAAGGCATTCTTAAAATTGAGGGGGAAATTACATTTTTATTTTCATTTGCCTCAATTTGAAATTTAGCATTTCCTTCAATTATAATTTGAAAAAAAACCAACACTATTTTTAGAAAGGGTCCATAGACTACACCAGGCTGCCAAAGGAATTCAACACACACACAGACACACACACACACACACACACACACACACACACACCCACACACACATGTACAGACACCTCTAACTTAGGAGAAACAGTCATATAAGAGTTTACTAAGAAGAGGTAATGACAATTTAACCTGTCTTCCTTTTATAAAATAGCCTCCTATTTGGTCTCTCTGCCTCTAGTTTCTCCCCTTTCCAGTGCAACAACAACAAATCAGCAGCCTACTGTGTGCCAAGCATTGTACACTGGGCTACATGGGCAAAAATGAAATAGTTCCTGCCCTCAAGAAGCTTACAGTATGTGGGAGTGGCAATATATGGGTACATACAAATATATATAACTAAATATATTCAAGATGGATCCAAAGTAAATACAAGCTAGAGAGGTGGAAGACAAACAGCTGTAGGATCTGGAGTAACAGTGTAGGAAGTAGCATCTGAACTGAGCTTTGCAGGCTGTTAAGGATTCTTGCTAAGGGGTTGAGTGCATTCCAGGCAAGGGGGTCAGCCTCTGAAAAGACATGGAATTGGGAAATGGAGTGTAGTTAAGTGAGCAACAGCAAAAAGATCAATTTGTCTGGACCAGAGTCAGTGAAAATGAGTAATATACAATGAGACTAGAAGTGTAGATTGTAAAGGGACTTCAGTGTTAGACAGAAGGATTTGTTTTTGGTTCTAAAGGTGATAGTGAACTTCGATTACTTTTAGAGTCAAATTGAGCAGGGGATTACATGGTCCTGCCTGTGTTTTAGGAATCTAACTTTAGCTCCTGAGTAGAGAGAGAACAGATGAGTCAAGAAGACCAGTTAGAACCCTAATGTGGTAATTCATCCTTCACAAATCTGACAAAATAATTTTCCTAAGGTTTAGGCCTGTCCATGTCATACTCCATTCATAATTCTCTCTTGCCTTTAAGATCAAATACAAATGGCATTTGAGGTTTTCCTCAAACTGTTTCTAAACTTATTTTAAAAGTCTTGTTTCACATTATTCTCCCTACATGTTCTGTTCCAGTCCAACTGTACTTGTAGCTATTATTTAAACGTAATAGACCATCTCCTCCATCTACATTTGCATAGGCCGCTGTCTTCTTCCTGGAAGGGTTTTATATCCATCTTTCAGAATCCTCATCTTCTTCCTAGGGTCAGGTCAGGAGTCACCTCTTTATAGCTTTCCTTAAACCCTCAACTGAAAAGGTTCATCCCCTTCTCAGTTTTTCTTGTTCCCTTTACTCTTTACCATTTACTCTTATCCCCAATATGAATCATAAAACTCCTTTACTCAGCATCATCCAGAAAACTACCCTAGCCTCTAGGTACAGTATAGGTCAAAATCTTTACCCAGTCATAGCTCTTGTACCCCTCCTTATATGTATATTTTCACTAGTCAGCTAGAGCAGGGCTTCTTGAACTTTTTCCATTCACTACCCTTTCATCACTTCTTTTTTTTTTGGCCTTTTTTTTTTTGGAGGGCAATTGGGGTTAAGTAACTTACCCAAGGTTACATGGCTAGCTTTTTTGTGTGTTTGGGTGGGTGTTAAGTGTCTGAGGCCGGAACCAAACTCAGGTCCTCCTTACTCTAGGGCCGGCGCTTTTACTCACTGTGCCACCTAGCCCTCCCTCCCTTCATTACTTCTTAAACTAGGAGACCGTGCTACCCACAGTTTAAGAAATGCTGAGCTAGAGAATACTTTTAGTTCAAAGCCAACACATTCACTGATACAGCATAGTAATAAAAATAACAGGTCGGCCCTCTCCCAGCTATAAGCTTTGACCTCGCCGACAAAAACATATCTCTTCAATGGAAAGAATAGCCAAACATTAGGATCATGTGAGGCACACACACATGGGGAACACATGTAACTAAGATATATGTGGGGGGCAAGATCATGCTTCTAATGCTGCAGTGTTGCTGCCTTTTGGAGGCGACTTTGCCTGTCCAGCAAAATCAATATGGTTGTGCCCTCAGTAGAATGCTCACTAATGCACAGTTGGTGGAGTTGTGAACTGATCCAACCATTCTGGAGAGCAATTTGGAATTATGCCCAAAGGGCTATAAAACACTCTTTGATCCAAAAGCCAATACTATCCCAAAGGGTTTTTTTTTAAGGGCGAAAGGGGCCTATTTGTACAAAAAGTATTTATAGCAGCTCTTTCTGTGATGGCAAAGAATTGGAAATTAAGAGATGCCCATCAGTTGAAGAATGGCTGAACAAATTGTGGTATACAATTATACTGGAATAGTATTTTATTCTAAGAAATAGTGAGCAGGATGATTTCAGGAAAATCTGGAAAGACTTACCCAAATGAATGCAAAGTGAATTGAGCAGAAGAAGGAGAGTGCTGTCCACAGTAAAAGCAATATTGTATGATGGTCAACTGTGAATGATTTAGCTAATCTCAGCAACACAGTGATCCAAGACAATTCTAAAGGAGTTATGATGAAAACTGCTATCCACCTCCAGAGAAAGAACTGATAGTGTCTGAATGCAGATTTAAGCATAGTGTTTTTCCCCTTTCTTTTTCTTGTCTTTTTTCTTTTGATCTATTTCTTCTTTCACAACATGTTAATATGGAAATATGTCTTGCACAATTGCAGATAAATAATCTCTATCAAATTACTTATCATTGGGGTGGCTAAGTGTCACAGTGAATAGAGCACTGGCCCTGGAGTCAGGAGGACCTGAGTACAAATCCGACCTCAGACACAACATAAAAACTAGCCATGTGACCTTGGGCAAGTCACTTAACCCCAACTGCCTTACCTTCCCCCCTCCAAAAAGCAAAAAAAAACCCCAGAAAACCAAAAACACAAAAACACATTGCCATCACAGGGAGGGGGAGGGGAAGGAGAGAGGTAGAAAATTTGGAACTCAAAATTTTAAAAAAATAATCTTAAAAATTGTCTTTACATGTAAGTGGGGAAAACATGGTAACAAAACAAAAAAAAAGATTTTTCTGCTGTTCCCTTCTGGGCATCTTGTCTTAATTTCGGCAATCCAGTAGTTTTAAGGGTCACTTGTTAATTGTGTCCAACTTCAACTCCAGATTCTGTGGTTAGTAAAACAAAAGATGGCTACAGTGTTTTGGACCTTCTACTGAGAACTTTAGCTATACTATCTAGGTAAGGTTCATTCTTCAGAGCTACTTGTTTCTCTTTTTTTCCATCCACTTGGGTGGAGGGGTAAAAGATGAGTGCTGTGAGTAGTAAGTCCTTCACCTAAATAAATTGCCAACAGTTCTTCTCAATCAACCATCTTAGCCAATGATTATGATGCTCATCAGTTTGCTCTATCCGCCAATGGCAGGCAAGATCTCTTTTCAACCAAACTACTGACAGAAAATAAACGCTGAGCCTAGGCTAAGATCACTTCTGGTCTTTGAAGTCTTCTTTGAATTCTTTGCAATAATCCTTCCTTCACTATATCCTCTGAATTTCACAGCTCAACTCTCAAATGACTTATAGTCAAAAACTGATTTTAATTATTAGTCTTATCATAAGTTTCTGACTGAGGCATATTATCCCTTCCTTGCCCTGTCAATTTTTCGATCCTCAGACTGGAAATGGAGGGGAGTGGTGGTGAGGAATGTACCCCATCTTGCTTTTGTCCTCTAGGAATGGGTTTAAAGAGTGGGTTAGTTGAGGATGACTTAAAAGACCATTAATCATTGTTTCCCTACCCCAACCTACACCCTCCTAACAAGTCAAAACCTTTTTTTCTCTTATCTGTTATATATGTGTGTGTGTATAACTTGTCTGTTATATATATATATATATACATATATACATATATATATATATTTAGAGAGAGAGAGAGAGAGAGAGAGAGAGTTAGTTTATAATCAACAGTGTATGGCTGCTAAAAAAAAGACAATGTAATCTTGTGTTATATTTATAGAAGTATTATGTTTATAACAAGGAAAGTAATAAACCCACTCTTTTTCACTGGCCAAATCATGCCTGTCATGTTATATACAGTTCTGGGAACAATCTCCCATTGCTTAACAGTTTTCCTTGAGAACAATGAGGGCAATGGCAGTGCAAGCTCTTCAGCTGAAGACAATTCAGAGGAACCAGAGGTCAGAACTCCATCATTAATTGTCTTGATGATCTTCCTACTTACTGATCCTAAGTAGCTAATATAACAGTTCTTATCTTTACTTCTGTGGGGACTTACTGACTGCCACCAAATCCTTTCCCACAAACTAGAAAGTTATCAGCTTGCACTATGGATCTTTCTCAGTTCCATCTCCATCTTCCAAGATGAATCCTTAGCCTAGAACCTCCCAGAGGGAATTTTGGGGAGGGAACAAGATTGCCCCCACATATTTAATCAGGGCATTGCCAAGCAGATTATCAAAGGAAGGTAAACATGATAGTGAGGGTCTATGAAACTATGCCACATTGATCAAATTAGGAATCTATTCCTTAGAGCACATGAAGTTTAGGACATCCATAGTACAGTAACTCAGAATATTTGTAGGGCTAAAACATGAAAGAGATTAGATTTATTTTTGTGACACCATTGAGTGAATCACAGGGAGGTAGATAAAAAGAAAGAACTTTATAACAGCTCTGAAGTTGAGTGGGCCACCTTATGAGGCAGTCAAACATGCCAGGATCTGCTTAAGCATTGCCTGGATGACCCCTCATGGGGCATGTTTTAGAGCATATTCATGTATCAAGTAGGGGAGTTAAATAAGATAATGTCTAAGGTCTTTTCTAAAAGTTTTCCTTTATGTCTTTGTGATTTAGTTATCTAACGTGCATACAGGAAAGATCTTTGATTTTACCAGCTTGGGCTGGCTATGATTTCTTTCCACAAGCACAGACAATAGCCATCTATTAAGGGAATAGAAGGTAAAGTGCCAGGCACTTTACAAATATTTGGTCCTCATAACATCCTCTGATGCTCTTATTCTCATTTTTCATTTGAGAAAACTAGGCAAACAAAGGTTAAGTGACTTTCCCAGGGTCATATAGGTAGTAAATGTCTGAGGCTGAGGCTGAATTTGAACTCAGCTCTTTCTGACTCTAGGCCTAGCACTCTATCCACTATTCCAACTAGCTGCTTCTGTGACTTAGTAGATGAATTTTATGGAGTTGTTTGAGGTATGTAGAGTGACCTAAGATCACAGTGTTAGAAGAAAAATTTAAATCTATGTCATAGTGATTGCAAACCCAGCATTCTTTCCACTATGTCACGCTGATCTCTAATATTTCAACTATATATTTACTTCAGTATAGTGGTATATATTCTCCATGGCATTTGGATTAAGCCCATGGTTAATAGCAATATTATTCCAAGAAGCACAGCATGTTTATACACTTGAGTGAAATGCATACTGAGGATTAAAATTGTTCATGACTTCCCCTCCTTTTTCAGAGGAGTTTTTTTAGTTACATATTATAATAGTGCAGAAAGAGAGGAATGCTCATCTTTTTCCATAGAAAGTTAATAACTGAATTGAATTTTCTTCTCATGTGACAAGCTGGGCATTTTGTATGGAAATGAAGTCCAGATTGTGCCATTGCGACTCTCATATTAAAACAGACCTCAATCAACAGCTCTTTGCCTTGGATAGAATTGACACTTGGAGAATGCTGAAGTTGATGAGGGTATTCTCCCCAAAACTAAAGCTATTCATCCCTGATCTTTTTTTTTTTTAATTTTGTAGTTAATGTTGTAAAGTGAGTATGATCAGTCCCTGTGGTTGACCAACATTCAGATAACTGGCATCTGGATTTCTTATCAGCTGGTGCTTCATGTGATGTGTACTAAATGAACATATTTTGTTTCAGTAACTTTAATAGCAATAGGAACTAGATCTGTGATTTTTATAGGCATAAGAAACTTCCAGAATAGTAACTCCCTCTATCAATGCAGATTGGCATCCTCTCTGCAACTAATAGTCTTAACCATTTGTCTAAAGTACCAAGAGTTTAAGTGATTTGCATAGCAAGTATCTATCAGGGGTAAGATTTGAACCCAGGTCTTCCTGGCTTTGAACCTGACTTTCTAACTAATACACTCTGGTTGCCGTTCAGTAATTTCAGTAATCCTCCCTAAAAAAAGGATTTAACCTGAAGTGTTGCTACTAAGCCTTAATATATCTCATATAAGGACTATATGTTTTGCTCATGAAAGTTTGAAAAGATTGTGTTATGTGGAAGATTCTGGTCAGATTTTTTTATCCCTGAAGAAATTTGTTTAACTTTGTGTGATGTGTGACTTTGGTTTTTCACAGCACATGGATATGTTTCTAAACATTGTTTATTCTTATTGATGTGAGTGTGCCTTTTAGTGGTCTCACATCTGGCCATTTGTTTTGTTTGGGTTTTACTGATAGGCTACAACACAGCTGTGATGTGGTGTCATTTGCCAAAAATACAGAGCTCTGGTCCTGAGAAAAATGAGACATAGAGATGGGCAGAGATCAAGAGTGTTTCATCTGTCTATGAGATAATAATCTGGCGTGGTGTTATTTTTTTCTTTTTACCAATTTTAACAACCTCTGTAGTCAGGCTAAGTGCAAGCAGTGACCAAAGCCTATGGCTGGACCAGATTTACCACCTTAAGGAGATGCTTGGTGCAGCATGTTGCAGAGGAAAAAATTCTGGGTCTTAAATTGAGGGAACTGCCTTTGATTTCTGGTTCAACCATTTACCTATATGACCTTGGACAAATCCCTTAAAATCTCTACTGGACCTAGGGCTCTATGAACTACTTTCTTATTTCTATTTATATGTTAAATTTCACTGCTTTTTATTTTTAAATTATTTATAATGTATTTATATTATATTTATAAATATATATTATATTTCAATTATATTAAATTATTGTTTGTTTTTACATCACCTGCATTTCTGAATATATCCTTTCTTTTTCCCCCTCCCCAAGTGCTTTTTCTCTTATTCCAAAGATTTCAGAGAAAAAAATAATTTTTTAGAAATCTGTAAACTGTTTTTTAAAAAATTAAATTGTTTTTAATTAATAAAGATATTTATTATCTCCATCAAAACAGAACCTTTGTGTCAGATATGAACTGTCAAACAAAATAAATTCCCACATTGACCATGTCCAAAAATTATACATCTCATTCTTTACCCTGAGGAACCCGTCACTTTATTGTCTCTGGGATTATGGTTTGTCTTTGCTTTGATCACAGATCTGCAGTCTTTCAGAGTTATTTGTCTTTACATTGTTGTTGTTATTATGTAAATTGTTCTCCTAGTTCTTCTCACTTCACTCTGCATTTATTCATTCAATTCTTCCCATATTTTTCTGAAACTGTCCCTTTCATCAAATCTTAGAACACAATAGTATTCATCAGATTCATATACCATAATTTGTTAGCCATTCCCCAATGGATGAGCATCCCTTTGGATACCAGTTCTTTACCACTACAAAAAGCTGCTTAAGTATTTTTGTACATGTAAGACCCATTCCTCTTTTTTGATCTCTTTGGTCTATAGGCCAAATGGTGGTATTTCTAGTTCAGAGGGTACACACAGTTTCATAACATTGGGGGCATATTTCCAAATTGTTTTCTAGAATGACCGGACCAATTCACATTTCCACCAACAATCATATAAACTACTTGTAGTTGCCATAACTCTAGGTCTACCATGCCTTTGGGGTCTTCTTTCTTCCCATTCCCATCCACTGGATGCAAGTAATTCTGTTCATTTGTGAAGTTTAAGTAACATGGAGACAACCATGTTTTCATAGATTGCAGGGAAATTATGGTTTTGAGTAGCAGCATAAGTTTCCTCTTTAAGCTTATAGGTAGTGGTGTTTCAGGCAGTATTTATTGTGTTATAGAGAGGGACAGACCTGAGGTTACTTCCCTGGATTGGGTGAAGATAGTGTCCTTTGTTTTCTCCAACAAATGAAGAGATAATGTAGATGTTTTCATGGTTATGTTTTACAAGAAGCAAATCTTTTCAAGTTCTTTCAGATATAAGCATACATCTGTACTCATGCATGGGTTGGGATTCCTAATATTATTTAAGTGATCTGATTCATAAATCAAGCTTTAAAAGAAGATTAAGTATTCTGTACATTAAAAAATAGAATGTCTCTCCCTCCTACCCTTTACAGATTTAAAAGTTAATTTTTTCTTACAGCAACAAAAAACCAGACAAATCTTACTTTCCTTTTCAACAGAATTGTTGGCTATGCCAATAAATAAGAAGTCTTTTTAATTAACTGGATTATGGAACATTACAGTTGGAAGCCTTTTGAGAAATCACCTTCTTATTTTATTTTGCTTTCTACTCTACAACCTAGAGAAATGAATTTGTCTGCCCAAGGTCACACTACTGGAAAAATGGGACTAGAACTTAAGTTTCCTTACTAGCAACCCAGTGTTTTCTTAGACTCCCAGTTATATTTGTCCACCAAAGAACTTTCAGACCAAAAATTATATTCAAATAACATATTATTTTTATAAGTAGTGATCCAAACTATTTCATACTGTATAAAAAAGAAAGCTAAATAGTTAAGCAAGAAAAAAAAGACAAAATCAATAGCAGAATGATAAACCCAAGAACATAAATTACTTGGTGAATAAGGGGATCATTTCGCATGTCTTTTTTTTTTTTTGAGGGGGGAAGGCAAGGCAATTGGGGTTAAGAGACTTGCCCAAGGTCACACAGCTAGTTAAGTGTCAAGTGTCTGAGGCCGGATTTGAAATCAGGTCCTCCTGACTTCAGGGCTGGTGCTCTATTTACTGCACCACCTGGCTGCCCCTCCATGTCTTTTTAGAACTAGAATTATTAAATTACTGTTTTTTATATCATCTAGATTTTTCTAGGTATTTCATTTTTTTCCATTTTCAGAGAACAATCATGTATAGCAAATAATTTTTTTAAATAAAAAAAAATTGGAAAAAGGCAGAGGGGAATCATTAATGTATCGGGGAAGAAAAACCCTGACATTATATGTAATCGTATTCTATACCTGTGGATTGAATTCACTACTTTTGAAAGGGAATGGGGTGGTGCCTTCTCATATTTTTTGGGGGGGTCCAGCTTGTTCTTTATAATTTCACAACATTCATTTTCAATTGTTTTGTTATTCTTTCCATTTGCATTGTTATAGTAATTATGTATGTTGTTTTCCTGACTCTGTTTTCTTTACTTTTCATCATGTCATGTAAGTCTCCCCAAGAATTTCAGCAAGAAATATAGATTTTTAGAAAAGAATCTTACACCGTAAGGTTAAGTTCCAAATACATACATATCCTAAGTATAAAAGATAACATTATCTTTAAATTTAAGGAAAATGAAAGGTACATTTGACTACCCTACATGAGTAATTTTTATTCAGAATCTTTTGGAAAAAAATCCATTTTTGTGAATGAGAATTTAATTTGCCTGAAGTTGAAAAACTTTTACATTAACAATATTAATGCAGCTAGGATAGGAAGAGAAACCACTGATTAGAAAAACATCTTTGCATAGAGAAATAACACAAATATTTAACTGGAGTCATTCCCCAACACATAAATCATCAAATGATATGAACAAATATTTCTCATAAAAGATTAAAAAATTATTAATAGCCATATGAAAGATTGATCCAAATTACCAATCATAAGAGATTTACCATACATATTAAAACAATTCTGAGGTTCCATCTCACTCAACAAATTGGCAAATATGACAAAATATAGAAATAGTGTTGGAGGGACTATGTGTATGTGAAAATGGGGACATTAATATATTGTTGCTGTAGCTGTAAGTTAGACTAACAGTTCTGGAAAACAATTGGAATTTATGCCAAAAAAAAAAAAAAAACCAACACCTGCTAAAATGACCATATCCTGTGACTAAGAAGAGATCCCATTATTGGGCATATCCCTAAAGAACATTAAAGATAAAAGGAGGGTCCCAAATATAACAGAATTGTGTGTGTGCGTGTGCACGCATGCATGTGGCGGCGGGGGGGGGGTGTATTGGAAAGGATTGAAAACAAATGTGGCAACCATTGATTGAGAAATAATTAAACAAATTCTAGTTCTTGAATGTAATGGACCATAAGAAATGCTGATTATAAGACATTCATAGAAACACGGGAAGACTTCTAAAGTCATTATGTAAAGTGAAGTTACAAGGAAATAGCATGTAGGATATCTACAAAAACCATAAATTAAAAAAAAAAATAAGCCTGCACGATGTGTTTTTATAATGACTGACCAGTTTTAGTTCCATAGAAGAGATGAGGAAATGTAGGTTTTCCTTTTATTGAAAAGGTAGGAGACTGGGTATAGAAAGTTGCATAACTGCCAGAAATAATTGATGTGTTGATTTTGCCTAACTCTGCCTTGATTTGTTTTTTGTTTTGTTTTGTTTATTCTTTAGGGAGGCACACTGGGTTAAAGGAGGAGTATATTCAGAAATGACTTATGTAAAACAAAAGACAGTAATAAAACTTAAATATTAAAAAGACATATTCATCCTACAAGTAAGCCCAAACTTGGTACATAATTATCCCCTCAGGTTATTATTAAATCCACCAGACTATCATTTGGTAAATTACCATTTACATTGTGCATCAAGTCTATTGATTTATGATTCTCTGCTATAAATTGTACCCTCGTGGGTGTAAAGAGTTAATGTAACTTTTTAAAATTCTAAGACAGCTTATGTTAAGTCAGGTTCAATATGAAATATAATTTTTCTAACATGTTAGAGATATTTTCATGATTGTATGTTTATCAAATGAACAATACTGTTTTTAAAACTTTGTACCCAGGTGCCTCATATCCTTTAAATAATTAAAAACCACAAAGAAAAGTCTTAATTAAAAGACACTCCTATATAGATAAGAAGGTAAGACTAGAATTGAATAGGAGAAGAACATGCTGGATTGCCTTTGGGAAACTGTACTTTTAATGACCCCAAACATGATCTTCTTTAAACAAAGGTACCTTCTTTTTAACATGGTATATGTGCACTGGTACTTGAATAGCTATGGCTCATGGAACACCACAGTCTCAGAAGAATTATCTACAATAGACACAACACATAACTCGCAAAGAATTGTTTCTCTTATACAGAATTAAATCTGTCCCATTTTATCCTTTCTTCTGAAGTTTGGATGTAGAGTTGAAGTTCTGGGAAGAGGACTTAGAACTTGCATCATTAAAAGTTTGGAGGGGTGACTAGGTGGCACAGTGAATAGAGCACTGGCCCTGGAGTCAGGAGGACCTGAGTTCAAATCCAACCTCAGACACTTAAAACTTACTAGCCATGTGACCTTGGGCAAGTCACTTAACCCCAACTGCCCAGTCTTCCCCCTCCCCCCCCCAAAAAAAAGCTTGGAAAGTTCAACAAAAGGTCTAGTTTGAGAGAGTGTGTGTGATGATTTTGGATTTTTAAGGCATGGAATTCTTTGGACAAAAGGTGAAATGGCAAAATTCAAGTAGTTCAAGGAACATAGGTATTAAATCAGATGGCATGCTAACAATTAATTGATGATGATGAATATACTAGAAGCCTCCATCATTCAAAAAGCTTGAAAAAGGAAACTGGATTCTGAATATGCTTTATGTAATAGTGGCACATAGTTAACCCTCTGTTATCTGTCATTGTGAGTTCAGACAAAGCATGACTGAGTAGCATTCCCAGAGATCTCTAAATAACCAGTAGCTTCACAATCTTACTGAATCTATTATGAGAATGGTGAATGGCAGCAACATTGTTTGATGTGGGTCTTTCCTAAGCTGCTCTGTATCTACTTCTTATGAAAATTATAATTGACTCATTTTAGAAGAGATAGATAGGTAAAGGGCACAAACAATCCATAAACTAGATAATCGTTCTTTGAATAATCAAGTATTGGTAAAGTTTTTTTTTTTCAGATGAGTCCTTTCTCATCTTAAGTGAATTTTTCTTTTCATGAAAGACCAAATTATGAATACTTACATGATAATGATTCTCTTTTTTAATAACACAGTATCTTAACTGATTAAATATTTCCCTCATATTTGGAAACAATACATACCACATAGATCTGCATAGCTGAATAATCGATCACCTTGTTTTAACCCTATTTAGTTTATACATCTTGTCTATAGTGTTCTCAACAAGAGGTAATCTAATTTTCCTCTGAAGACATTCATTGATAGAACACTCACTCCTTAGTCTTTGAAGCAACCTACTGCATCTTTTGAATAACTCTAGTTATTAGGAAATATTTCCTTATGTTCAGGAAAAAGTCTGCCTCCCTTTGTTACCACCAACTATTCCCAGTCCCAAGTTCAAGGACCAATCAGAAGAAAACTTCCATAGTTTCATAATCCATCAATTACTTGAAGGTAGTTGTCATGTCCTCCCTAAGTCTCCAACTTGTCAGGCTAAATGTCCCCATTTCTTTCAAAAGATCTTCAAGTGGCATGGTTTGTAATCTCTTCCCCATTCTATGGGTAGTTGAGGCCAAAAGCAAATAAACTCACACCTCCAAAAGATAGATATACATTTTACTTTCACAGAGAAACAAAATTTACCATTTATCACATGATTTGACTAAGCACTATTTTAGTAAAGAAAATTGATCAGCCCTCCCCCCGCCACACACACACACACACACACACACACACACACACACACACACACACCTTTCTTTGTTTTGCTTTGGTTTTCCTTTTTTTGGAGGGGGGAAGGTAGGGCAATTGGGGTTAAGTGACTTGCCCAAGGTAACACAGCTAGTTTTGTGTTAAGTGTCTGAGGCCGGATTTGAACTCAGGTCCTCCTGATTCCAGAGCCGGTGCTCTATTCACTGTGCCACCTAGCTGCCCCCACACACCTTTCTTAATAATAATAATAATAATAAAAACTTTAGAACATGGTATAGTCAAGTTTTTTGTTTTGTTTTTGTTCTTTTTGGAAAGAAAAAAGGGATAGAATGAGAAGTAATTATCATGTCTTGAGAGATGTTAACCCACATTTGGATTACTGTGTGATCAATATTAAGACAAATTTTTAGACCAGAACAGAGGGCAGCTACCCTCTATTCTCTTTTATTTAATATTTTATTTTTATTTTCCCCAATTACATGTAAAAGCAGTTTTTAATATTCATCTTGTAAAATTTTGAATTTCAAGTTCTCTCTCTTTCTCTCTCCCCCATCCTTCATTGAGGAGGCAAGCAATTTGATATGGGCTGTAAGTGTGTAGTCATACAAAACATTTCCATATTAGTCATGTTGTGAAATAAAACATAGAACTCCTCTCCCTCAAAACAAAACAAAATACATACACATAGAAGAAAACTAAAATTTAAAAAAATGCTTTGATCTGCATTTGTATTTCATCAGTTCTTTCTCTGGAAGTAGATAGCATTTTTCATCATAATTCATTTAGAATTGTCTTAGATCACTGTATTGCTGAGAATAGCTAAGTCATTCACAAATGATCATCATACAGTATTGCTGTTACTTTTCACAATGTTCTCCTGGTTCTGTTAATTTCACATTGCATCAGTTCATGTAAGTCTTTTCAGGTTCTTTTTCTGAGAGCCTCCTTCTTGTCATATCTTATAACAAAATAGTATTCCATCACAATCATATACCACAGTTTCTTCAAGCATTTCCCAATTAATGGTATCCCCTCAATTTCTAATTCTTTGCTACCACAAAAAAATTGTAATGAATATTTTTGTACACATATATTCATATTTGTGTATGCATACATATATACATGTACATACATATTTTCCTTGCAGTTATTTTTTATCTCTTTCATATATAGATAGTGGCAGTATTACTGGGTCAAAGAGTATACATGCTTGGATCAGTTCATAAAGTTGGTGGTGATTTTGTGAACTGATCCACCAATAGTTCATTAGTGTTTCAATTCTCCCACATCCCCTCCAACATTTCTCATTTTCCTTTTCTGTCATATTAACTAAACTGATAGGTAGGGGATGATACCTCTGAGTTGTTTTAATTTTCATTTCTCTAATCAATAGTGATTTAGAATATTTTTCTATAGATAGCTTTGATTATTTTTTCTGAAAACTGCCTGTTCATATCCTTTCAGAATTTTATCAATTGGGGAATGGCTCTTATTTTTATAAATTTGAGTCAGTTGTCTATATATTTGAGAAATGAGGCCTTTACCAGAGAAATTTGCTATAATTTTTTTCACAGTTTTTATTACTAATTATATTTCCCTCCCCAATTTATCGTACTCTCTCCTTTCACTCTGTCAATCTTCAAAAATACTTTGCTTCTGACTAGTGCCTATTCCAATCTATCCTACTTTCTAAGAACCCCCTCCCTCCCTTCTCTTCTCCTCATTCCTTTCCTACTTTTCTGTATGGTAAGATAGATTTTTATACCCAACAGAGTGTATAAGTTATTCTCTTTTTGAGCCAATTCCAATGAGAAGTAAAGTTCATGGGATCCCTTCTCCTCTATCTTCCGCTCCACTTTAAAACTCTTTCATGTCTCTTCTATGTGAGATAATTTAGCTCATCTCCCTTTTCCCACTTAATTTTTCTTTCTCAGATCTTAATTTATTTTTTTCTAGATGATCACCTTATCATATTCAACTCACACCCATGCCCTCTGTCTATGTATACTCCTTCTGCCTACCCTAATAATGAGAAAGTTCTTAAGAGTTAACAGGTATCATCTTCCCATGTAGGAATGTAAACAAATTTAAATTTATTGTATACCTTATGATTTATTTCTCCTGTTTACTTTTTTTATGCTTCTCTTGGGTCTTGTATTTGAATGTCAGATTTTCTATTCAGCTCTGCTCTTTTCAACATGTATGCTTGAAAGTCCTCTATTTCCTTGATTGTTCATTTTTTCCTCTGAAGGATTATACTCAGTTTTTTCTGGGTAGGTGATTTTTGGTTGTAATCTTAGGTCCTTTGCCCTCCAGAATATCATATTCCAAGCCCTCTGATCCTTTAACGTAGAAGTTCCCAAATCTTATGTTAGCCTAACTGTGGCTTCATGATATTTAATTTGTTTCTTTTGCTGTTTACAATATTTTCTCCTTGACCTGGGAGCTCTGGAATTTGGCTATAATATTGCTAGGAGTTTTCATTTTGGGGATCTCTTTCAGGTGGTGAATGGTGGAATCTTTCAATTTCTAGTTTATCTTCTATTTTTAGAATATCAAGGCAATTTTCCTTGATGATTTCTTGAAAGATGATGTCAAGGCTCTTTTTTTTTTTCCTGCCTTCTATTCTTAAATCAGAGTTATCTAGTTGTGCCACATTTGTATAAATATTTGTGTTGAACTTGAAACTGCCTCTAGCTTTCCTATCTAGAATCTACTTCCTTCCTTGAATCCTCATGATTTATCTTGAACCTTTCAAAGCTGATGAGGACCCGATTGCTGGAATCTATTTTCTGCTTGCCTAGCGCCTTGTGGTCTATCATGACTCGTAGTTCTGGCTCCTCATTCCCTGTGCCATCTCGTACTACAATGTCACGATTTAATGTTTAAAACAGCACTGGATGGAAAAATAATTAAGTAACATAGAAAAACTTTGTATTCTGAAGAACATGTAAAAAGTGAAAGATTTATATGATCTGGAAAGAAACAGAGTATAAGAAAGTATTCTTCATTGGTTACACATTTTACAGACTATCATTGTGGTCACTAACCTTGTAATTTGTAATCCCTGGGATATAGGTGAATGAAACTTTCCAACTCTGGTATTTTGTCCATCCTTCTAAACACACACACACACACACACACACACACACACACATGCACCCCTCCTAAATTGCTTTCTTAAGTATTTGTTTAATTCCTTTACTTAAAGTCATACAGAGCCAGGAATGTCTTCATAAAAGAACCCTTAATATTTAAGTGCTTGGCCTTTACTTCCTAATGATGAGCTTTAAAATTGTTATTGTCCTGACATAATTAGATGTAACACCTAAAATGCTTTGTGTATGTAGCTATAAAAAAGAAAGTAATGTGATCTAGGACTGACAGTAAAGCTGTATCTCTGAAAAAATCCTATAGAAGGTTGAAATTGAATGTGGTGACTGCAATTGTCTCAAAGGAAGTCTATTATTATATGATAAAACTGTCAAAATAATGATTGGGTACTCCCACAAATTGTACAGAAGATCAATAAAACCAATATTACATCACGCTTTGAGAATTTAGGAATTCCACTTTCACCTAATTAATGACAGAAGTGTTCACAATATATTTAAGAATCAGATTATTGTAAGATTTTTTTCCCCTCCTACTTTATTTTCTAATTAACCATTATCTAACCAGTAATTATTTTTGCTTGAGAAGGTCGAAGAAGTGTTATTAGGAACCTGAGTGTGGTATCAATCTAGTGCATCTGCTTGTTCTTTTTCTAGTCTTCCCTGGTCCTCCTTAAGACTAGTATGTTCTCTTTGGAATTACCTCCTATTTTTCCTGTATAAATTTTATTTATACATAATTGTTTGCATGGTGTCTCTCCCATTCGTCTCCGAAGTCCTTGAGGACAGGGACTATTTTTGTCTTTCTTAGTATCTCTAGCACTTAGCATTGCATCTGGCAACATGGTAAGTGTTTAATACATGCATATTTACTCTTGACTGACCAGTTGTCTAACTAGCCTTGGAGTTGGTAGTCTTTAATGCCAAACGATCCAGGTTAACTGCTGTGTACTCAGTGAAACTGCTAGGTTCATTCTGGGTATAGTTTCATTCCTGTACTTGATTTTATTCACTGAATTACCAAATCCCCAATTACTATACTTTTCTTGACCTAAGCAGACCTTTTTATATAATTAAGTAAACAGTTGTAAACCTGTTATAAAACCCTTCACTGTATTACATATTTATTATTTTAAATTCATATTTTTATTGTGATAATTTATCTTAAAGTCATAGAAACCAAGAAAAACTTGAGGCACCTAATTTAACTTTCTTTCTTATTACAGGAATGTAACTATCTTATTTTGGTAGTATCTATGTCATCCTATTAAAGTCTTCTACTAAAAAATGATTTCGTGATTGTCTCCCATCACTCCAGACCTGTTCCTGTGTTTAGCAACCTCTTGTTGTCTGGAATGGCTCCCTTTTAGCTAATGTTAATTCCTCATAATGAAGTTTATGTCTATTTCTCTTTCTTTTTTAATATTCCAGTTAGTAATGTTTTCAAGCACATGAAGAATTGCCACCTAAAGTATTTGCATACTAATACATAATCTAATTTTCTCCAGATGTACTATTCTTTTACTCCTTAATCATTTTTTGGTGGCTCTCCAATGAAAACTCTTAAGGTTTTTTGGAGACCTATGAACTGAATAGATAGCTCTAGTAAGAATCTAATCAAAGGTGGAATCATGTTTCTTGTGTTCTTTATTGTACTTTACAAATCCCAACAAATCTTGGTTAACATTTTCTATAAGATGAAAATAACAGCATTTCTTTGGCTGATTGATGGGCCACTATGAACATTTATATTGTTTTCTGTAATAGTCATTCCCTCTTTCAGTCAACAGTCAACAAGCATTTATTTGTGTTGCCAATACAAAACAATTTTGTCTTCTATCTACTCCTCCCAATCCTCTGCCTTCAGAGTATCGGGACCATCATGATTTGTGTGCATCAAGCATCGTTCTGTTACTTCTCTCCATTCAACTTTTTCTTAAATTCTTCTCAGAAGTATAATCAACTCTCAAGGAACCCTGTTTTGCTTGGTGTCTGTGAAAGGAGGATGACTCCCAGAGTTAGGATGAGGACATTTCTGGCCATTCTAAATACAATAAAGTTTATTTGGAAATTTTTTTTCTGAGAGCTAAAAATTTAAATCTTTACTAGTTTTGATCATACCCTAATCTTTCACATGCTACCTTCTCTGCCATCCCTGTTACTCAGAAACATAACATACAGGGTTCTATCATCTGGAACTGTGATGAATGCATGGAACAATCAATCTCTAGTGCCCTTAGTTTCATGATGAATTGGCATTACTTATTGTATTCAGGAAGACTCATCTTCCTGAGTTCAAACCTAGCTTCAGATACTTTCTATCAATGTGACCCTGGGCAAGTCACTTAACCTTTCTTATCTCAGTTTCCTCATTTGTAAAATGAGTTAGAGAAGGAAATGACAAACAACTTCAGTATCTCTCCCAAGAAAGCCCCAAATGGGATCACTAAGAGTTGGACACAACTGAAACAACTGAATAACAACAAACTTACTTAAAAAGCATCTTGAATTACCTGTCTGCTAGCCATTAATTGTGTTGATTTTATAAATATATTTCCATGGCAAGATGTTCGTGGAATATATCTGTTGATTCCTTCTTATTTTAAAATAATCATTATCATCATTCAGCAAATATATGTTGTTTCTACCTTGTATAAGACACAGACTTACAAAAATCAACTAGCATGTCTCAGTTTTCATGGAACCTATAATTTGTCAATAGAGATAAGATAGAGACAAGTCACTAACCCAAGGTAAAATATAAAACCACAAGAGATACGAAGTACCATAGGAATTCAGATATAGTCAAGATTGCTTATGGCTGTGGAGGTGTCTGGGGAAGACTCCATAGGATGTAGGCTGGGCTTTAAAGAATGATTCAGCAGAATTAGGAATGACATGGTAGGTAGAAGAGACTATAGAAAAAGGTATGTAGGTATAGCAGAATATTTTTTTTCTTGCTTGTTTCTATCATAAAAAGTAAAGTAGATCAGTCTGATAACATTTTTTTTAGATTTATTTCTTCATTATTTCCAAGTATAGAAGTCAATGCAAAAGTTTGTTTTCACAATGTCACTCATTCTCTTTTTCAGGGTGTTCTCTATTTTGACCCATTTTCAGGGTTTATTGTTGACAAATATGTTGCTTAAGGCACTCTTCTTTTGTGAGTTATAGAATATAAATGTATTTGTAGTTACTTCAGCCTTCTTATTCAAGGAATTTAGGAGGCACCACATCAAACTCAGAAGACAGCATTTCAATTTATTTGATTATAATAATAGCTAGCAAAAGTGAATGTGATATAGTAATTTAATAATGTTTTATCTATTCCTAGGTACATGTACAAACAATTTCTAACATGCATTGTTTCTTTTTTTTTTAAGTTTTGAGATCCAATTTATTTTCTTCTCTTACCTCCTCTCTGAGACAGTAAACAATCTGATATAGGTTTTATATGTGTAGTCATGTAAAACATTTCCATATTAGTCATTTTGTGTGAGAAATCTCAACCAAAAAAATAAAGTGAAAAATAACGTGCTTTGGTCTGTGTTGAGACATTAGTTCTTTCTCTGGAGGTAGAGAGTATTTTTCATCATTAGTCCTTTGATATTTTCTTGGACGATTGTATTGCTGAGAATAGCTAAGTCATTCACAGTTCTTCATACAAGATTGCTGTTACTATGTATTCTCCTGGTTCTGCTTACTTCACTTTGTATCAGTTTGTTTAAGTCTTTACAGGTTTTTCTGAAATTATCTAGCTTGTCTTTTCTTAAAGCACAATAATATTTCATTAAAATCACATATCATAACTTTTTCAGCCATTCCCTAATGGATGGGCATCCTCTCAAATTCCAGTTCTTAGCCACCACAACCACAAAAGAGCTGCTAATATAATAGTAGCTAAGATTTGCAAAGCACTTTATAGAAATTATTTCATTTGATCCTCACAATGACCCTGTGAGGTAGGTGCTATTATTTTTCCCATTTTGCAGACGAGGAAATTGAGGTTAAGGAATTTTGCCAAGGTCCTCTAGTTAGTATCTGAGGTAAGATTTGAATTTCCCATTCTATATCAACTGGGCCATCAACTGTTTGCCATTTGAATAGTTTTTTTTAGTAGTTTTCTCCTCTTCAACTTGGTTTTCTGCACTTCCTTCCTGACCAAGATAGAAGAATTTTTTACTAATAGGGTCTTAGGAATCATCATAGGGCACACAAAATGTAATAACTTAGCATAACAGGGCAACCTTTCAGCTAGGACATCACTAGAGCTTTATGAAATGCTCCAGGGTACTTCTTCTCACCTTGATGCTAGACCTCCACTTCTCAAATTTTGGGGACATAAATGACTGATTTGGAAAGTAATGAAATAGAACCTTTTTGAAATTCTGTGTCTTGTTAGTTTTCCTTTATTATTTAATGAGGGTATACTAAAATAATATACTTTGTAAAAAGACATCTTGTTTCTCACTCTGGCTTTTCAGGTTTTATCACTTTGCTATTTCTTTGTGCTCTTGCCTAGTTACCTGGCCTAGTGTTATATCACAATCATTTGTACTTCAATTCTTGAAGTAATTCTTTGTTTAGCAAAGTTGGGTTTTTGTCTTTCCTTCCCATCTTTCTTTCTCATTCTAATAGTTTTCTTATGCCAGAACACTTAAAGTGGTTAACTCTAAGTAATAACTTCACTCATTTAGTAACTCATTTTTAGACTTTGAACACTTTTATTTAAGTGGTAAAATGACTAAATAATGTTCAATATGTTTAACAACCTCTGCCAACAGATGGCACTGGCAACCTGTTGTTTGAAACAGATTGCAAGAATTGAGGGTGTTCATTTGTGTACCCTAAGCAGGGTTCAAGAACTGCGTCTCCTTTGTTTAACTGCAGGCTTTGTACCCTTACTGTAATCCAGGTGATGACACCATAAAGTACATACCAGTGTGCTCTGGGAAGCA
This sequence comes from Petaurus breviceps papuanus, assembly GCF_028583685.1. NCBI lineage: Eukaryota > Metazoa > Chordata > Mammalia > Diprotodontia > Petauridae > Petaurus > Petaurus breviceps. Next base: position 1,373,205 of record NW_027186296.1, on the reverse strand, counting down.
GAATTTTGATGTGTCCCTCATTGTAGTTCACTCTTTGTTGCCTCCTCAGAAGCTCCCTACCTTGTCTATCCTACTACATATGTTATTGATTTATATAACTGAAAACTTGATCAACTGCATTGCCCTTTTAGTGGTCTCTCAAGCCTAATTTTAAAAAAATCCATGAACCCTTGTATCATATAAAGCTTTTAACTTATTGTCTTCCACCCAAAAATTATCTTCTATATGTATATGTTGTTTTCCTGAGAGAATGTGTGCTTCTGGAGGGTAGGAATTATTTCTTTATTATTTTTGTACTCCCAGCAAGGTGACTGGCACTTAGTACTTTTTGGTTAATGGATTGATTGTGAACTAAACATAAATTAGTTTACTACAGTAGACATAAAAGGAGAGAGAAAGAAAATATGGCCCCTTATTAAATATGGAAAGAAAAACAACTGGTCACATAATTTAAAAAAATTCCATTTAATTCCTCTATGAACCAAAAAAAATATGTGTTGAGCAATCTGTTGTTTCCTAGATCACCTTGTGCATGCTAAATGGAAGAGATCTGCAGGGAGGAGACCACTGGCAAAATGTTTGGTGTGATTTTTGAAATAAGAGTGATACCTGTGATATCCTTTGGCTTGGAGTGATTACCTGCCTTCTTGATTGTTTGTAGGAAGCCATATTTGTTGTTAGAAATATAAAAGAAAACAAAACAGGAAAAACTGGCAAGTTAAAAAAATGATTTTTTTTTAAATTTTATTTTCAGGTTATTCTTTCCTCATACATAAATCAATATGCTGAACCAACATAGTTAATCTCCCTTCCTTCCTTCCTTCCTTCCTTCCTTCCTTCCTTCCTTCCTTCCTTCCTTCCTTCCTTC
>NW_027186296.1:1302264-1367264 GCF_028583685.1 Petaurus breviceps papuanus | reverse complement strand
CTTGAAATTTCATCTTCCCTACTCTTTCCTCCCTCCCACTGACAGATTCATGATATAGACTTTAATTATTTTGCACATTGATTACTGTAGCTGCTGAGAGCTAATAATAATAGTGATATCTTATATTTATATGGTTCTTTATAGTTACAAAGCATTGTCAGTGTTCCATGACCTCTGATTGCCAGGGTTCTCTGACCTCTGACAGGCAGACCCAAGAGAATAAAAGGGTTCAAAACACGTTGTCAGGGAGGCAGCTGGCACTGACCTTGTGACTGAATCTTTGTTGCCCAAACCCTTTGCTTTTTTTTTTAAGTGCCAAAGACCTCAGGTAGCTTTCAGCCCAGCCCAATTCTTAAGACATTCCCAGGGATGCACACAGTATAGGGGAATCCAGGTACAGACACACAGGGAAAGCCATGAATCTACACTGCTTTGGTATATAAGGATCTCTCCTGGACTTTCTCACTTTTCCCTCCATCCAAAGAGGCAGCTCTGTAACCACAGCATAAGATCAGTTTGAAAATAACCCAGGGGGCGGCTAGGTGGTGCTGTGAGTAAAATGCCAGCCCTGGAGTCTGAGGACCCAAGTTCGGTTCTGGCCTCAGACACCTAACACACACCTTGGGTAAGTTACTTAACCCCAATTGCCCTCCAAAAGGCTGAATGAATGAATGAATAAAAATAAAAATAAATATATAACTCAGAAAGTCTGTGTCCATGCATTTTCATCTAGGGCTTTCAGTCAGCCTCAGAGTAGGAGAAAGTGCAAAGCCCCCTTAATGGCTTATTGGCAGCACCTACCACTTATTTCTGATATAGCTCAACTGCTATAGTAGTACCTACCTGATGGGGTAAAAGGTGCTTTTGAATCCCTTTTTCTCAGTTATTCTTTAGATACCCTGTGGAGTGGGTAATGCAAACATGGTTACCCCCATTTTACATATGATGAAACTTGGGCCTGTCACATTTAATAGAATCTAGTTCCCTGTAGTTACTAAAAAAAAAATATTAGTGCACACTTTTGTAGTATTGTTTATAGTGTGCTTTGTTTCACAAAAGTCCTGTGCAGTCAGAAAACCTGGATGAACTGAATTTTACTTGTCTGCATGATTTTGAGCAAGCCATTGAACAACTCTTGGCCTCAGTTTTCTCATCTGTAAGATGAGAGGATATTTCTAGGAATCTCACTCATCAAACATTTATTAAGCACTTACTCTATGGCAGACACTGTGCTAAGTCTTAGGGATGCAAAAATGTAAAGAAAAAAAAAACAGTCCCCTTTCCTCAAGGAGTCATAATTGAATGAGAGATAAGAGACGTAAGCTGTCTTCTAACTCCCTCTAGAACCATGATCCTTTGGTTGACTCCACTGTACAAATGGGGACATTGAAGCTCACAGACATTGTAAGAAATAACAGAGCTGAGACTCAAACTCAAATCTTCCAGTTCTAATACTCATTCCAAACAAGATCTGTTGTATAAGTCAGCAGATTTCAGTGTTTTAGAGCTTTCTCTTATAGATTTTTTTCAGTTTTTGTTTTTCTGCTTATAGATCATTGAGTCCTGACTTGGTTATTCATGAGATGCCTCCTTAGTTACCTACTATGTCAGTGGCACTGGGCTTGGTGCTAAAGAGAGTACAGAGAAGGATTTCTGGCCTTCAAAGGAGTTTACTATTCTAATGTGGAAGATAAGACATGTATCATGGGAAAACAGACAAAAGATATGAGTTAATCACTGGCTATTTCATTTATATTTTTTAAGAGTTGGATAATGATGTGCTCTGGGTCTTTAAGTAAGAGGCTAGTGTAGATTAATATGCTTTTAAAAGTTAAATAGTTTGAGGGGAGGGAAGACTATCCTACGCATAAAGATGAGAACATATAGAACAAATTGGGTAAGCAGTAGACAGTGGTCTGGAGTAAAAGGTATCTAATAAAGAATAATTAAGGATGCAAAGGCAAGGAATACTTTGAATACTAGGCTAAGGAATTTGACTTTTATAATCTAAATCAGGGTTTCTTAACCTTTATGTGTGTCTTGGACCCTTTTTATAGTATGGTAGCCTTCTCAATATTATGTTTTTAAATACCCTAAATATTTAGGATTACAAAAGAAACCACAATTATATTGAAATACAGTTGTTAAAATTTTGTTTTTGAAGTTCATGAACCCCAAATTAAGACACTCTACTTAATATAAGTCCTCTAGGATTTGAGCTGGAAGAGACCTCAGAGGTCATGTAGTCTAAAACCCTCATATTACAAATGAGGAAAATAGTGCCTGCAGAAATTAAGTGATTTGCCCAAAGTCACTCAAGTAGTTAACTAGTGGTAGATCAGAGCTTTCACTGTATTCTGAGATAATGGGAATCCATTGCTGGTTCTTTTTTAAATGTCTGTGAAGCCAAATTAATTTGCAAAGTGATTGAATATTTTTTTTAAAGGATTAAGCTGCCACCAAGAAAAGATGTTACATTCCAACAAATCTTCCATCATTAGCTATGGCCAAGCGTGGCCAAGCTTTTACACTGATAGGGTATAAGCTGCCTGAGGTTGAATGAGTTCTGATCAGTATGAAGGCTCATGCTTTGGAAACATTTCCCTCTTGTACGTACATAATGATACTTTTATATTTGATGACTCTAGTTCAAGTTTTCTCTGACATGATTATGTGCTAGTTAGAGAACAGAATTTAATTTGTCCCTGTAGGCTTCCCTAATGCTAAAAGATAGTTCTTATTCAGCTTGTCGAATGGGATCAAACTGCTTTAGAAATCTCTCCTGGGCTGTAGGAGTGCTGTTGTGCTGCCCCGAGTTGAATGTGGAATAGGTCTGAGGGAAAAAGCAGGTAGGAATGTGTAGACGACTAGTAATTCTGAAATTGCCTTTGTAAGAAAGAACACTGTCAGGACTGCCCCAGTGGAGATGTAGCTTGGGACCTTCCTGACCTTTAACTCCCTAAAGCCAGGCTGATATCTCTTGAACAAAAGATTACCTTCTGCCATGCATGGGGTTAGGGCTTTTGTTATCTCTCTAGTCAGCCTCTGGAGGAGACATATAGATAGAAAAAACACCTGCTCATCTCTGGGGAGTATAGAATCACATCAAGCACCTTCCCCATCTAGCTACCAGAGGCCATTATTTTCAGCAGTGGGGAAATCACCAAATTGTAGATGTTCAATGCCCTCATTTTCAAGATGAGGAAATTGAGTCTAGAGAAGTTGTGATTTGCTTAAAGTTGAACAGCTAGTGATAGAGGAAAGAATTGTGCCTTATAATGATACCACTCTGAGCTTTGAAAGACAAAACTGCTCCTCTCTCTCCCCACCCCTCAGCCCACCAAACACCTATGTCTCTGAGACCTCTGTCCCATGTTGGAAGGAGAAGATTTTATAAGTTCTCACTTTATATGTGTGGAAAGTGAAGTAGAGAAATTTTCTTAATTTTGTACTAGGCTATGCAAGATGCCTTACATCTTTTTTTTTATTAAGCAATTGGGGTTAAGTAACTTGCTCAAGGTTACATGGCCAGGTGTTTCTGGGTGGATGCTAAGTGTCTGAGCCCGGGATTCGATCTCCAGGTCATCCCAACACTGGAGCCGGTGCTCTTACTCGCTGTACTACCTGGCTGCCCCAAGATGCCTTACTTCTAAACTTGGATCACAGGATACCAAGATAATTGGTCCTATTATAGTGTAACTTAGTAGGTTAGGTTTTTTGAGTTCTCATTTAGGATCATTTTAAGTAGACACAGTCCAAATTCACATTTTTGCAACACCTTCTCATTCACTAACCATTTTATTACAACCTGTGAAATAGTTAATCAAACTCCTTCTTTTGGATCCCCCATAGAATAAATGCATTGTACTTACTATGGGGATTGGGTAGCTTTTATACAAAGTGTTTCACTGATAGCATATTTGTTCTTTGGTCAAGTTGTCTTCCAGGGACACACAGACTCTACAATATTATAATCTATTCCTAGAAAGGTATATTTTCATACTGTAGGAGGGAGGGTACAAGGAACTTAAAGCTTATTCATAGTGTGATGATTTTGCTTAATGCTTTAAATTATTTTTAACTTCTTTAGTTCAGATTCTCCTCCCACACAGTTCAGAGCCTCAGTTTCCCCCTTTGTTAAATAGGGATAATACCTCATATGGTCATTGTGAGAATCCAATTATAATAAATATAAAATTTCAATTGTTAACTAGATTTCTTCATAACCAGTTGTCAATAGAGGTGGTGACCATTAACTCTGAGACTTGCTTATAGTATTTGTTTTTTTCCTGCTCTTTTAAAGTTAGTTTTTGATGGGTCATAGGTTTCTGCCTTGTCTTGCCTGAGAAACTGGGAGCCAAGTTAAGCAATATAAAATCAACAAATAGATGTAACACAGAATAAAAGAGGAAAAGGTTAGACATTTCTATGGCAGAAGTCTGTAGTGTAGTAGTAAGGGACCAAGTAAAAGAGAGTCAGGTAGTCCAGAATCTTCATGGGCTAACCATCAAGACAAGCAACAGAAAGTCTAAAAGCCAATGATGCTAGCTATTATTTTCAGGAAAATCTCAGACTTCCTGAACTTTTTCATATAGGATAGCCTAATACTGTCTGTCTACACCCCCTAGTGTAGAACTCCCTAGGTCTAAAGAAACCCTAAATAGTTAATTTGATGATTCACCCTTTTTCAAGCCTCCTAAAAGGCCCAGAAGTCCTTCTAAAAAATCCTTAAAATATCACCTAGGATAACACCTTATCCATGAGGCCTTTCCTGATTTCCTGAGCTATGAGTGTCTTCAGGACAGTATTACCTTTATTTTGTAAATACTTATGTGCATACATATTGTCTCCCCCAATGGATTGTAAACTACTTGAGGGCAGGTACTGTTTCCTTTTTGTCTTTTTATTCCTGACAATTTTCACAATGCCTGCACTTATGGATGTTTAATAAATGCTTGTGGATGATTAATTAAATGCACAACCCCCTTAACCTCTTGGTCTCTCCCACATTATGGCAATGTTTTTAAAAATTATCATTCATTATTTTTAACATTATTTCCTTTTTAAATTTCAGTTCCAGATTCTCTCCCTCCTTCCCACCTCTCTACCACCCACTAAGAAGGCAAACAGTATGATATCAATTATACATGTGAAGTCATGCAAAACATTTTTCCATATTAGCAATGTTGGGGGGGAAAGAAAATGAGAAAATTATACTTCACTTTGCACTCAGAGTTTTATCAGTTCTCTCTTTGGAGGTGGATAGCATTTTTTTCATCAGTCCTTTAAAATTATCTTAGATCATTGTATTGATCAGAATTGCCAAGCATTTCACACTTGATCCTCGTTAAAGCATTGATGTTACTATACACAATCATCTCCTGGTTCTTTTCACTCTGCTTTTTGTCAGTTTATATAGGTCTTGTAATGTTTTTCTGAAACCTCCCCCCCTCATCATTTCTTATAACACAGTAATATTCGATTACTTTCTCATGCCACAACTTCTTCAGGCATTCCCCAGTTGAACATTCTTTCAATTTCCATTTCTCTGGCACCACAAAAAGAGCTGTTATAAATTTTTTTATACATGTAGGTCCTTTTCCTATTTCTTTGATCTTATGGGAATACAAAGCTAGTAGTGGTAGTCTTGGATCAAAGGGTATGAACAGTTTTGTAACACTTTGGACATAGTTCCAGATAGTTTTCTAGAATGGTTGAACCAGTTCACTATTTTACAAATTATTTATCATCCCTTACAGCATTTGTCTTTTCTTTCCTATTTATTTAATATTTAATTTCCCCCCAATTAATATTCATATTTTAGAATTGAGTTCCAAATTCCCTCTCTTCCCTATTCTTCCTCCTCATTGAGAAGGCAAGCAGTTTGATATAGGTTATACAAGTACAATCATGCAAAACATTTCCATGCTAGTCATGTTGTGAAATAAAACACACACACACAAACTAGTCATGTTGTAAAAAAAGAAAGACAAGAAAAATAAAGAAAGGTTTTTTTTTAAAGTATGCTTTGATCTGCATACAGACTCTTTATCAGTTCTTTTTCTGGAGGGAGATGTCATTTTTCATCACAAATGCTTTGGAATTGTCTTAGATCATTATATTGCTGAGATTAGCTAAGTCATTCACAGTTCATCATCATACAGTATTACTGTTATTGTGTACAATGTTTTCCTGGTTTTGCTTATTTTACTTTGTATCAGTTCATGTAAGTCTTTCCAAGTTTTTCTGAGAGCATCTTGCTCATTATTTCTTATCTTATTATAGTATTCCATCACAATCATATAACTTGTTGACAACATGTTTAGCCATTCCCCAAATGAGGAATCACTTCAATTTCCAATTCTTTGCCACCTCTAAAAGTGCTGCTATAAATAATTTTTTGTACATTAACTTCCTTTTCCTTTGTTTTTTTTTCTTTTTTTTTCCTGTCTTTGGGATATAGACTTTGTAGTAGTATTTCTAAGTCAAAGAATGTGCATGGTTTCATAGTTCTTTGAGCATAGCTCTAAATCACCCTCTAGAATGATTGAATCAGTTGACAACTCCACTAACAATTTATTAGTATTTCAATTTTCCCACATTCCCTCAAAGTTTGTCATTTTCCTTTTCTATTAACCAATCTGACAACAGTAGGGTGGTACCTCAGATTTATTTCAATTTGTATTTTTCTTATCAATAGTGATTTAGAACATTTTTTTCAATATAATTATAAATAGCTTTGATTACTTCATCCAAGGCTATTTCACATTTTCTTCTATTGTTTTTTTTTTCATTCTTTTGACTTTGTTTTATTGTTTCTTGAAGTCTCGTGGAATCATTAGCTTCCACTTGCTCAATTTTAAATTTTAAGGAATTATTTATTTCCTTCCATGAGCTTTTGTACCTTTTTTTTTTCCATTTTCCCAATTATGTTTTTTAAGGAATTCCTTTCTTCAGTGAATTTTTGTACTTCCTTTCCTATTTGGTCTATTCTGATTTTGAAAGGAGTTTTTTACTTCAGTGAATTTTTGTGCTTCTTTTATCAATAGGCAATTCTGCTTTTTTTTTTAAAGATTTTGTTTTCTTCAGTACTTTTTGTGCCTCTTTTACCAAGTTTTAATTCTCTTTCATTTTCTTCAATCACTCTTATTTCTTTTCCCAATTTTTCCTCTATCACTCTTATTTCTTTCTTTAATTCTTCTAGGAATTTTGTTGGCCTTGGGTCCAATTAGCATTTTTCTTTGAGAATTTGCTTGTAGATGTATTTACATTGTTGTATTCTTCTAAAGTCATGTATTGGTCTTCCCTGCCACCATTAATAGCTTTTTATGGTCAGGTTCTTCTTCTTTTTTTTTTTTTTTGCTCATTTTCCCAGCCTATTTTTGCACTTTGAACTTTATGTTAAAGTTGAGCTCTGCTCACCTTGGAGATGGGGAGTCATTGTGGTTCCAGGCTTTTTCATTCTGCTATTTTCAGAGCTAGTTCTGAGTGCGTGCAAGTTTCCTGTGCTTCCAAGGTGGGGTTATCATGGGAATGGTATGGTCATTGCTTTCCTTGTCTGCACTCTGTTCTTTACCCAGATGGGGCTCCTTGTCCTGTGAAGCCATAAATACTAGTGCTCCTCTTGGCCCTGTGACTGGGGCATTTTCTTTCTTGTGGGCACAAGTGCTAGTTTCCTCTTGGCCCTTGAAGTGTGACCCAGGTTCCTGTCCCCTTATGACCAATAACAAATATTCCTCTCTGCCTGGAAACTGCAACCCAGAACTGCTTATGGGCAATAGAGCTGCCAATCAATGCTCACTGTACCCAGTGCCAACAAAGGGTAATTTATTTCTGGTCAATTGTCCAATCCCCTTAATGTGTCTGGGCCAAGAGCTCCTGAAGTTGCTGCTTCTATTGTTGTAGCTGTCTCCAAGGCCCATTGCTGGTGCTTGCCCAGAGTCTTCAACCATCCATGGTGTTACAGACATCTCCTAAATTTTCTTAGGCTGGAAAAAATGTCTCCCTCTGACCTTTTGTTGGTTCTGAAAATTTGATTTGAGGAGTGATTTTAAAGTTGTTTGGCAGAGACATTGGGAGAGTTCAGCTAGGCCCTGGCCTATGTGCCACCATCTTGGCTCTGCCCCCTCCTACACTATCTTTAAGAAGACTAGTTTACATTCACTGTTCCCACTTCTTCTCCAAGCATTCACACCTCAAAACCCGCAATGTGTTTTCTTTCTGTGCCAGTCTTCTGAAATTGTTTTCCTATCACCACTGGACTTTTTATGGTCCTCATTCTTTTTAATTCCTCTGCAGCATTTGGCTTTGGCTATCAACAACTTTTGATTTCTAAGACATAGCACTCTTAAGTTCCTGCTTCTAAATCTCTGAACAATCTTCAATATCCATTGCCTCCATATCCTTTTCTTATCCCCTTAAATATGGGTCCTGTACTTGACTCTTTTCTTTCCCTATACTTTTTTCTTTATTGTTTTCATTTACCTACACCAATCTCTCTTCACAACTCCAGTCCTATATTTCCAACTGCCTATTTGATGTTGTTCAATTGAAACAAAGAATCTGAGAATTGAAAAAAAAATCTCAGGTAATCTAATCCAGTTATAACTGTGCAAAACCATATTTATTATAATCCCCTCAATTTATAAAAAAAACACTTTGCCCCCTTTAGTCTTCTTCTGTATTGGGGGGGGGGGGAGGGGACTTAATATTCTCTCAGTTCATCCAGCCTCAAAACCTCTTGATTCACCTTTGACCCTTTGTTTTTCCTCATTCTTCCCTCTCCCTAATTATTGTGTGTATGAAAAATCTACTGAACTTGCCAACTAACTCTCAAGTCCAGTTTCCTCTTTCCACTCTCATTGTAACCACTTTAGTTTACCATCCCCACTTGGACTATTGTAATAATTTCTGATCTTGCTACTTCCAATCTGTGCCCTCTATTATCCATGTTTTATACTCTTACTTGTAAACATTCCTGATGCCTCACTCCAGCAATGTCGCTTATTTGCTCAAAACCCTAAAGTCATACTCTTTTTCTTGGAATTCATTTGGCCATAGTCTGACTTCAACCTACTATTTTCTCCCTTTTAACCATTAACCTCCTTTACATGCTCTACATTTTAGAATTGTCCCATTTGTGTGCCCTTGATCACACTGTACTCCATGGCTGTGATGGCCTCCTATCACTGACCCAATTCTATCTGTAGAGATTGTTCCATTATCACAGGCATCCCCTCCAACTAGTTCCCTCAGCTTGATTTATCTTAGCACTTTGTTGGGATCTCTCCTTTACATTTATCTATTAGAGTTTGTTTTCATCCTATCTTTTCATGAGCTCCCTAGATCAAGTTTCTATGCCCTATTATATCTTTTTGTCTTCAGTGCTTAATATACTATCTTACATGTAGTAGGCATTTAAATTCAGGAAACATTTATTATGTTAACATTAGACTATGTCGATTTGAGATCTTCCTACAATGGCATAGCTGCATTTTCAAATTTAATCCGAAACCTTTGGGAGATACATATTCCCACAGAACTGTGGATAATATTTAATAGGAGGGGTGAGGCAATAGCTGTCCAGCCTGTGTGGTTAAGGCACTATTTTTTTTAAACAAAACTTCTTATTTATTTTCCACTCCCAGGGATGGGATTTTGGGTCCTTTGAGTTTTGCTAGACACTTCACAAAGAATAGAAGGATATAGGCTTGCTCAGATTCTCTAAAATATTCCTTAAAATTATAGGCAATCTTATTTGATTAATAAGAACAATCGAGAAGATTTATTTTTAGCATTCAGAAGCAGTCTATGGTTGTGAAAAAAGCATAGAGCTGAGTTTCAGAATATTAAGTTTGTAAGTCCTGGCTTTGCTATTCAGTAGATGTGAGACTTTGGATAAGTCAGCTAACATCCATGGTCTTAAATTCATTATCTTTGAACATAAGTGATTTATACAAAGGGAACACACAATTCTCTTTGATCAAATGAATTATTGTTTGTAAAATGTTTAGCATAGTGCCTGGTGTGTAGTAGGCAATATAAAAATATTGATTCCCTTTCTTAGAACTCTATGATCTTGTATTTGCAAAATAGTTTAGTTAGGTAGATGGTGGACTGAGGAAGCAGGGAACAATGGATAAGCATTTGGGTTTGGAGGGATTATATCAAGTGATAACTCTAACATATTTGGCTAGGGTTAGAATAAATTTAATGCTCAGAACTAAAATCAAGACATAAAGTATGGCTTGCATTTACTACAGGGGTTCTTCACTATTTTTGTGTCACCTATTTATTTGAACATCTGATGAATGAATGCCTTCTCAGAATCATGTATTTAAATGCATAGAATAAAATATATAGGGATGCAAAGGAAACCAGTTACATTGAAATGTCTTTGTCAAATTTTTAAAAATGTTCATAGTCTCTAGGTTAAGACCCCCTGATTTAGTTCTTCAAAATTTGGAGTTGGAAGGAACCTTAGAAAGATCACATAGCCTTTGATTGTATATGTAAGATATCCTTTCATTGTATATACAAGAATAACTACTTGCTGAAATAGTTGTCTGAGTTGCTGTATTAGTCATACAACTAGTTAGTGATATAACCGAGATGAGAAATCAAATCTATAACCTCCTAATTCTTTGCTATTTCTACTATACCATATTGCCTCTTAATAGCTGTTTTAAAGTGTATACACACACACACACACACACACATATACATGCATACACACTTACCCAGACTACCCATCACATAAGAGTCTCTGAGTAAAGATGATCAGATCTACATCTACTTTTTCAAAAGTCATTTAAAAAGCTATGATGCCCTGGGGCAGCCAGGTAGCACAGCGAGTAAGAGCACCAGCTCCAGTGTTGGAATGACCTGGAGATCGAATCCCGGGCTTAGACACTTAGTACCCACCCAGAAATACCTGGCTGTGTAACCTTGAGCAAGTTACTTAACCCCAATTGCTTAGGGGCGGCCAGGTGGCTCAGTGAGTAAGAGCACCGGCTCCAGTGTTGGGATGACCTGGATCAAATCTGGGCTCAGATACTCAGCACCACACCCAGAAATAACTGGCCGTGTAACCTTGAGCAAGTTACTTAACCCTGATTGCTTTAAAAAAAAAAAAAAAGCTATGATGTCTCTAGATTGTGGGAGCAGGCCAGGCTACAGACCCAGAAGGAGGCCCAGTGACACAGGCCAGGACATTTGGGCATGAAGCCTTCATGATTGCCTACCAAGGGCTTCTCCTCTTCATGGCTCCATATTCTCTACAGCAGGACTAGGGGCCCAGAGAGCTGCCATGCTGGCTGCATGCCCAGTGCTGAGGAGCTGCTCCTGGGGCACCTCTCTGCTAGCCTTCCGCTGAAGAAGGGGGGGTGGGATGGGGTGTGTGTGTTTGTGTGTGTGTGTTGTGGTCCTCTTTGATATTCTGGTGGAATCTATGGAATCCTCAAAATTATGTTTTCAATTGAATAGGAAAGAGGTATTTATTAAGTTTATTAATTTATTAAGTAGCTCCTTATGTGCGTGGTACTACTCTAAGACCAGAAACTATATATGCAAGCCAAAAAGAGGAACTTGGGATCAGAACCAGGAGAGAAATATATAAAATAAAATACTTAGGAATACAAGGAAACCAACTATATTGAAATATAGTTATAAAAATTTGTTTTCTAAGTTCACAGACATCCTGTCCTAGATCTTTTAATATTGTGTCCATGGAGCATACAGGTTTTCTGTCAGTTGGTGCATCCTTTTGCTACTTGACAGCCTTCCTTCACTTTTTAGAGTCCTCCTACAGAGTTTCCTCTGTTGGTGAAATAGTGTATCAAATGCATACCCACTGCACACTTTTCCTTTTTCTTTTGGGTGATCCTCAATTTGAATTCTTCAGAAAGTCTGATATTCTATGACTATAGACATTGTAGCCAATTGACAATAGCAGCATAACTGGCATTTATGGAATGCTTTAAAGTTTGCAAAGCCTTTTGAAATTTTAGTTCAGAAGCTCTGCCTCTGTTTCAGCGTGATGCTTGAGATCATTAAAAGCAGTATATAATTTCCTGTCTTAAAGGCACTCTAGCCCATTCTCTTAAGCCCAATTCTGGGCACAGTTCAGTATGTATTCAAAGTATCTGTCCAAGATACATGGAATGATGATTATTATTATTATTAAGCCCTTGTTGTGCAGCTTGGTAGTGCAGTAGATAGAGTGCTGGGCCTAGAGTCAGAAAAATTTACCTTTGTGAGTTGAAATTCAGCCTCAGACACCAGATGTGTGATCCTGGGCAAGTCACTCAACCCTGTCTGCCTCAGTTTCTCTATCTCTAAAATGAGTTTTAGAAAGAAATGGCAAACTACTCGAGCATCTTTGCCAAGAAAATCCCAAAAGGGGTCATGAAGAATTGGACATGGCTGAAAAAATGAATTAACAACAACAAACATGTTTCTTATTCATTCATTTGTATTTTGTACTATACTCCATGGTCACAAAATACCTTTGGTGAACTCATATCTCCCTGTTTTATACCTTTCTTGATATTTATAATTGGATGGTCATACAATCAATTTATCTCTTCTGTTACTTTTTTAAAGATTCTTAAGTGATTCTAATACATTCATGGGAGACACCTTGCTAAAAGAGATACTTTTTAGTATAGATAGATAGATCTATAGATAGACAGAATTTTGCTCTACCAAATTAAGGACTTTTTTTTTAGTCAGTAATAAATACAATTAATGCTTGTATTCTCTCTACCTCTCAATCAGTTGTATGATTAGAATGATATAGTCTTTTGTAAGATATTTGCAGAAGCCTTCCTGTCTCTTTTCTAAGATTTTACTATCTTCCCCTTTTTCATTTAGCTTGGCAATCTCTCCCTTAACCTGGTCACGATTCTGCCCCTTTTAGCTCAAGTGTCTTTTATGTATATTTAGTCTAATCTAGCCCATGTTTTACTTTTTATTCAACGTTAGCTTTATTTCTTCATGTGATACTTTGGATACTGATTTTAGAGTACAGATGTAGTAGCTGTACTTATTAATGATTAAAGTAGTTTGTTATAAAAATCTTTGCAAATCTTTTCCGTTTTTCTTTTTTCATTGTTAAATGTCCTCAAAATGTCTTTAGTTTATTTGAATCTCTTGCCAAGATTTTTGTAAATCAGTCTTTCCCTCTATTACTTTTTTCTTTTATGAGGTGAAACTTCTGATAATCTTCCATCTTTATGATACTTTACAATCTTTTCCCTTGGATCCCATATCACTTAGCAAGAAGAATAAGTATTGTCTGTAGGAGGAAGTTTCTAGATTCTTATGTTGTAGTTATTGATTTACTTAAGTTAGATTTCCTAAAAACACTCTGATAGTCTGTGTCAAAGTCAGTTTTTATCCACTTTCCATTTCTGTGTCCATCCATATGAATGATCAGTATTCATATGTAGAATTCAAAGGGAAAAGTATAACTCCTTTTACAAAAGGCACTCTTATTGTCCTTTGTAGGGCAAGCCTCAAGGCTCTTTCCCTTGAAAGAGTCTAGCTAGTGAGAAGACAAAAAATTCCTTAGGATACTTTGATTGTTTTCTACTTAATAAGTTTGCTGCCTTATATCCCTAAACTGTTGGGAAGATCATATTAACTCAAGTGAAATCACTTTTTTCAATTAGTTTTTACCTATATGAATGAGTCTTGCATCCTAAGAAGGAATAAGGGTGCAGTTCCACTATGATCATCACACCATCACATTCAGCCAATTACTACCCTGGAATTCTAGAACTCTAATGGACATCAGACATGGTGGAGCTAGTGCGCTTTCTCTCTCTCTGTCTCTGTCTCTCTGTCTCTCTCTCTCTCTCTCTCTGTCTCCCTCTCTCTGTCTCTCTCTCTCTTCTCTCTCTCCATCCATCCCTCCCTTCCTCCTCACATATACCCACATGCCTGGGGCTGTTTTTGATCAAGTTTTGTGCATTTGGTGCTTTTCTTCCTCATCTGGGTATGGTGGTTCAGTTATCACAAAATATTTTCTTACAGATGAATTATCAATAAATATAGTTAATTCCAATGATAATAATAGCAATATCAAGAAAGAACTAATGTTTGTATAGGGCTTTAAGGTATTCAAAGTACTTATCTTATTTAATTAGTTTTAAAATCTTATGAGGTAAACTTATTAAGTAATATGAATAGAAGAATCTGATCAACGCTCCCTTATTTTCAATTGTTTCCTACTTAGCCTAAAACACTGACTACATTTTGGGGGGTGTAGTGGGGTGGGGGAGAAGTATGTCCATTAAAGCAACCCCAGTGAGACTTAATGGAGGTTGGAGCTTTGGGTAGTCCCTAAGTATTTAATACATCTTTTCCTTTCCCTAAGACCTTATTTTGTATTTAAGGCATTCTAGAGCCATGGGGCTGTTTAAACTGCTAATTTTATACATGAAATTATTTAATCCATATTCCCAAATTCCAGTCAACTACCCAGGGGGTGTGAAGGAGCTAGCTTGAACTTTTCATTGTGAGTATTCACACCTGGGAAATTGGTAAGCATAAATTGGGGTTTGATTTATTGTTTTCTTGATTTTCTAGATTTAGGAAAATGTTGGAGAAAACATTAACAATTAATAAAACATAAAAATTAACTTAGCAAAGTAGATTAAGTTTTAAAATGTCACACTTGAGTAATGCTCATTTAGGAGTATTTCCAGTGAGAAGACCCTATAGTGGTCAGAAAGAAATGAATATCATTTTCTGAATCAGCAGTCATGCTTATAGAATAATGTCTAGTGTGTTCATAGTGCTTTGAGGCCTATGGAATAATATTCATTTGCAACATTTTTTAAGGTCGGGAGTGAGCTTTTCCTACAGCCTGGTTATGTCCATTGATAATATTTAGAATCATAGAATCTCAGGCTTGAAAGGGACTTTTCAATGCCATCTAAACAAATCCATACTCAGTCTATAAGCATTTATGCTCAATTGCTGTGCTAGGAGGGGCAGCTAAGTGGAACAATGGTTGAACACTGGGTTTGGAGTCAGGAAGACCTGAGTTCAAATTTGGCAGCAGACACTTCCTAGCTATGTGACCCTGGACAATTCACTTAATCCTGTTTTCCTCAGTTTCCTCAGCTGCAAAATGAACTGGAGAAGGAAATAGCAAACCACTTTAGTATCTTCGCCAAGAAAACCCAAAATGGGGTCACTAAGAGTCAGACAGGACTAAAATGGCTGAATAACAGCATTGTACTAAGCACTCCGGATATATCCCCTGCCCTCAAGAACTGTACACTTTTTTTTTAAGCAATTGGGGTTAAGTAACTTGCTCAAGGTTACACAGCCAGTTATTTCTGGGTGTGGTGCTAAGTATCTGAGCCCGGATTCAATACCCAGGTCATCCCGACACTGGGGCCGGTGCTCTTACTCGCTGGGCTAGCTGGCTGCCCCGAAGAAGCGTACACTTTGATGAGGAAAACAACATATATAAACCAGTGCATTCAAGATAAATATGGAGTGTGTTAGACATTATCTTAGAGGTTATGGTCAGCTAGGGAGTTGGGGAGGGAGGACCAGGAAAGGCCTCCTGGAGGAAGTGATGTTTGATCTGTATTTTAAAGGAATCCAGGAAATTTGATAACTGATAGTGAAAGAATGAGTGCATTGAAAGAATGAGGAACAGCAAATACATAGGCAGGAGGTAGGATTTAGTGTATAAGGAATAGCAAGTAGGTGATTTGACTAGACCATAGAAAAAAAAGAGAGTCCTTTCTAAAAACTGTCCAAGAAGTGAGCCTTCTTTGTTTAAAGACTTCCAGGGAGAAAGAATTCTCTACCTGAGGCAGCCCATCCCTTTTAGAGATAACTCTAGTCTTTAAGCACTCTTTCCTTACACCAAACCTAAATTGACCTTTTTGCAATTTATACAAATTTCAGAAAGATGAAGTGAGGGAAAGGGTGGTTATGTAGCTCATAAGTTTTAGAAGGAAAATTCACAATCAAGTCTCCTGTCACCAATCCCCATGCCCTTTTCACTGTCCACTATGCCTCTTAAAAGGATGGGAATAGTAGATGACTTCAGTAGTCCAGAGCTTGCTGTCCAAAGTTGGAAAATGTTCTTGAAAAAGTGCAAGTAAATTTTTGTTTTAGAATTGCAATTTGCTCAGCTAAGTGCTCAGAGCTAAGCTTGGTTTATCAGTCCAAACTCACTTTAAATGGAGTTTCCTACTTGGTGCTACAATTCCAAGTACATCTTCTAACCATAGAGCTTTATTTGGTCATCTGTAGGTACCATGATACCTCAGTGTCATTTGCAAATAGGTTGAGATTATTATCTCAACGTTTGTGAGGGGGGAACAGTTTTGATTTTGCTTTTTTACTGAAAATTATGTTGTCGTTCAGTCCTTTTTTTCCTCTCCTTCTACATTTCCCACCTGTGAAATGGGTATCAGAGGGAGTTTTAAGAAGTTTTAATAATAATAATAGGGAACATTTGTAAAGTGCTTTACATTTGAGCTTCACAACAATTCTTTGAGGCTGACACTGTTATTATATCCACTTTAGAAATGAACAGACCAAGTCCCAGAGAAGTGAAGTGACTTGTCCAGAAGGTCAGAACTAATCAGTATCTGAGACAGGCTTAAAACCCAAGCCTTCTTGACCCCAAATCCTATGCTCTGTCCAGTACATCACACTACAATGGTGCTTCCTTGGATTAGAATACTTTTATTGACAAAAATTTTCTTTAAATTCAACCTATCTTTAGTAAGCCATCCGCATATGTATGTTTCACACATTGTCCACCTGTAATGAAAAGTTAAATATTTTCTTTTCTTTCAAGTGGAGAATTTCAATCCTAATTTATCAGGAAGGAGGCATATACATAGGGTCTGTACCTGTTAATTTACCTTTGTTACTGGATCAGAAGAAATCGGTCGTCATTGAAATCTGGTAATGTGGCTTGTAAACTTGGCAAAATAATCTCATTATTTCCCTACCCAAAAATAATATTTTTTTTTTCCGAAAAAGATCTATGATTAGTACTGGTGTTGTTTTCTTTCTCCAACTATGCCTCACATCTTGCACTGCATTTAGAATTATGTCGATTGTCTGCTAACCATTCTTCCTTTTCTTCTACAGCCTCCAAGTCCGTTATAAATAGTATGCTGCGGGACCCTTCTCAGATTCCAGATGGAGTTCTAGCAAATCAGGTCTATCAGGTATTAATCACAGCTGTCTATTCTCAGTGGCGATGCTGTTATCTGCCTAGCAGAGTAAAGGATTTTAAACCTCATTTAATTACTGTCATCATAAACTATCACTGAGGTCAGGGTGCACCATAAATGGCAAGGCAATATTTGCGAGAAGAGCATTTCAGTTTTTAATAGCTTTGCTTTTATAGTGAATAAAAAGCATGCAATTTTTGTTTTCTCTGATTAAATCAGAAAAAAACCAGCCCCTTGATAGTCTTTCTTCTTTTTCTTTTTTTTTTTTTTAAAGAAAAGTAATTACTGTTTTTAGGCCACTGCTCATCTGTAATAGTATGTACTGTTGCCCAACTCCACTCCTCTTCTCTTATTTGTTGGCAGTGTATCGTGAATGACTGCTGTTATGGACCACTGGTAGGCTGCATCAAACAGTATCCTTTCCCATAAACTGTTAGGTGCACAATCGGCAAACTCACTCTCTGCAGAGGAGACGTGTCTCGCTTTAACCTGACATAAAGTTCTGCTTCACAAAACACATTTCCTGCTCTTCTATTGTACATTCAATCAGCGGGAGGGTCACAGCAGACCTCTCTCTCCTCCTGCTTAAGAAAAACCTGAGAGGCCAAGGGAAGGTGTCAGTTCAAGAGTTGGATATTCACATTTCTTTTAAACTGCTTGGTTTCTGATGAGATAAAAGGTACAGAGCCATTAGGCAGTTAACCTACTGTCCTGGATTGTATTCGACTGTTTCCAAGGATTTTTTTTTAATGTAATAAAGCTCCATTTAAATTGGGTGAAACAGGATCACATTCATTGGAATAACTTTCTAGTCTGAGTTTAAAGGTGGTGGATTCAATTAAGATATCAGGGACTACTACCTTTTAAAGGAAAGAAGAGTCTTATTGCTTAAATGACTGATTAAAATCTGGAAATAACATTGAAGTTCTTTAAACTCTCTTCCTCTTCCACCTTCTCAACCCTGTGCTGAATTTTAGGCTATGACATTATTCCTACTTACTGTTATAAAAAAGAATCACTAGTTACAAATCAAAGATGCTGAAATGATTTAAAGAGTTAAATGTAAATAACACTTTTTAAACTAACTTTACTAAAAATTATGACAAGAGATCATGAATCCAGTAAATATTTTGAAAACATTTTCAAATGGCTTCTTTGTAGGGAGAGAGTAAGGGAAAGGGTAAGGAAAAGAGTGGTCTAGAATTGTGTCTTTTTCAACATTAGATTCTCCTTCCACCATTGCAGAGTCATAACTCATCTGTAATATTGTCTTATATAGAGTTGCCTGGTCCACTAAAGCAGTTTGAGTGACTTGCCTATGGTTAAACAACTAACGTATCAGAAAGAGAACTTGAATTCGGGTCTTGCTGATTCTAAGACTGGCACTCCAGGAGACAAAGCCTTTTTTTATATTAAGGCTTAAAAAATGATATGAAGTCATTGTCCAAACTTTCACATTCAGTTTAATTTCCAGATGCTGATTTTTTCCCCTTTCATGTTTTTAGTCAATGTAGATGAAACTAAAAATAAGTCACCTGACCAAGACCAAAGTCTCATTGATAGCTAGTTGGGAGGCATTCCTCTAGAAGCCTTTCATCAAGTCTCATTAAACACAAACTAATTTTCCCCCCCTGCACCCTTAGAAAACTACAACAATGCACAGACTTGTAACTTCTTCAAAAATATCTGTTGTTTTATAGATACTGCTTGAAAGAATTCATATATTTTTCTCTCTTTATCCTTCAAATATAAAGTTAACTTTGATTTTTTTTGTCTTTAAAGGAGGGCTCTAAGATATTTAATGCCTGTTCTGTTGTGTAATTACATGTAACCAAAATCTGTTTCCTCCAAATCATTTGAGAATTAATAAAAACACAGAATTAGCCTCAACACATCTTTCCATTAAACCAAAGAGAGAAGACATCTCTATCCCTGTCATCAAATTAATGAGAGTGCTGGAAATCTTAAAAGTTTGCCAACCTCATGTTCAGCACATTTGTATTACAACTAATGTTGTCTCAGAGTATCTGGTGCTGAATTAGATGTTAATTTTAAAGCACATAAAATAGTTAAAAATCAATTTAAAGTTAAGGTTTTAAAAGCATAATGTCTTCTGAAGGATTGCATATTGATTTTAAATATAACTCTCTAATTATAAATGCATGGACTAAAGTATGAAGTCAACCTCTTTGTAAATGCCAGGAGGCTATTTTTCAGTAATAGTTCAGATGCTTACGGGAAACTAGATTGCTGTACTGCTGGAGTACAAAATGGCTTGTGAGGTTATTTACAAGTTTTGCCCCATGGTCACTGCCATACATCAATAATAGGTATTATTATAGACTAAGTCTAAGTGTTTCTGCTTATGGTGCATTATAAATTCTGTTTGCAGTATTTTCCTTACATTTTTGCTATCATTCAATTTCCCTTTTTGGCTCTGTTATTGCCAGTAGAGTTTAATGTAGGACATGATTTCAATTGATAAAGACAATGATAGATGTATGTAAATGGATTTCACTAGATTATGTTTTTTGCAGTTCCATGATGACTGTTGCTAGTAAAATTACTGGTTTTTACAAGCTTTATTTTCCAGTTCTTGCACTTTATGTAAATTTATAGCAAGTAAAATATCATAAAGGAATAGATTTTTCCCCAAAGTTTAAATTAGCTATTATTTTTAGCATGCTAAATATGATAGAATGGATGTTACATTCTAGGGTTTTCTTTTTGCAGAGATATTGCAGATTTGTGCAGGGGAGGGGGGTGTAGTTTTACATTCTTTGAGGCACCATAGAGTAGTGTATAAAGGACTAGTCTTGGAATCAAAGTCAAGAAGACCAGTATTCAAGTCTAAACTCTGACTTATTCTTTCTCTGTGACCATAGGCAGGTCACTGAACAGCATATTTGATGCCCTTTCTCTAAGACTGTAAGTTACAGATGAATTAGCAATCTTATTGGTAGAAAGAGTTTCCATAGCAAAAGTTTCTATATGGATATAAGCACAGATTGTTCTCCTCTTCCTCCCCCCCCCCAAAAAAAATACAAATATAAGTTCCATTTCTGATATTTACTGTTTGTATGATCTTGGACAAGTCACTTTACCTCGCTAGACCTCAATTTTCTCATTTATAAAATGAAAATTTGGAGGTAGGGTGGAGAATAAGTGGACTAGGTGGCCTTTAAGATCTCTTGCAGCTGTACTATTCTGTGATCTTGCATCAGTGACCTTAGCTGATCACCAAGAAACACAGGTTATGAGTTTTCATGAAATATTTTATTTCCCTCTGAATAGAATTACTATTTTCTCATGACAGTAAACATGGTGTTCATATACCATTCTCTCGGTTCTGTGATATTTACATTGCTCATATTCAGCAAACTATAGCAGTTCACAAAAAGAAAAAGCACACGTTGAGTTAACATGATAGATAAAAAGCCTTTTTATTCCATTACAAAAATGTTGCAGCCATAATTTTCTATGTAGAATAAAAAGGATAAATTGATTATTTGCTAAATAGGAAACACGAGAACAAAAAAGTATCAATCATTATTGCTCTTCCCCCCGCCCCTTTTCCACCCTATATATTGTCTTCTTTTCCTTCCACTCTTTACAGACATAGAATGAGTAGGAAACTCTCTACTTCAGCTTTCCAAAGTAACTTCTGGACACCGATAATAATGCCGGAAGCTTAAAATGCTGTGGGTTTCATTTCTGTACCATCATTAACCTCAGTTTCATGATTCAACATTTTGGATGTAAATAATTTACAGCCATAAAAGTGAGAGCATATTTTATGTGGGATAGAAGTAAATAATTTAGGTCTCAAATGTGGGATGCCCCAAGTAATCAGATACCCTTGAGTGGTATTAATCAAATTACTTCAATGAATTCTACAAAAGCAAGAACATTTTGTCATTTTTTTTTTCAAAAAGAAAGCATTGGGGAAAATATTGATATTAGAAATTAAAAATGAGAAACTCTACATTTAAGGGGACCCAAAGAAAGAAAAGAAAACATCAAAGGAGGTAATAGTCCCTATAGTCTCTTACAACTTTCTCTGATAAGTAACATGTGTCAATATCCTATAAATTGTAAGTTGTTTTTTTAAACAATGATAAAATCTTAATGTTTCATACTTTACAAAGGCTTTTCCTCAGAACAACCCTCTGAGGTTATTGTGCACACGCTTCCCCCCTCCCATCCCCAATTTTACAAATCCAGAGATCAGAGAAGTTACATGACTTGCCTGTTGTAT
The DNA here is from genome assembly GCF_028583685.1 of Petaurus breviceps papuanus. NCBI lineage: Eukaryota > Metazoa > Chordata > Mammalia > Diprotodontia > Petauridae > Petaurus > Petaurus breviceps. Next base: position 1,345,784 of record NW_027186296.1, on the reverse strand, counting down.
GGAGGTTAAGACAAGAGCCAACAGGGACTCCAACCTACCCAGGCCTTTGGAGTCCAAGTTCAATGCTCTGACTTATACTTGTTGATAAAGAACAAAAGAATCCTATAGTCACTGCCCAAAAATAATCTCTATGTTTCATCTAAGTTGAAGTCTTAAGATGTATATAATTAGGCTCAAAGAACCCACAGTAAACCATAGTGTAAGTTATGATTCAGGCCAGGCCAATGTTATCAAGGTGAAATGAGGAATTTATGTAATTATCTGGAAAACTGATAACAAATGATTTTGTCTGAACTAGTTAAGAAACTAGGGAAAGGGCAGTAGTGTAACGTTAGCTGAAAGAGCCCTTGGACCCAGCGACATGGAAATTGGGTTTAATTTCTAGCTCTGACAATTACTGGCTTTCTGGCATTGATCGAGTAACTTCATTGTCTTTGAGCCTAAATCTTCACCTGTAGAATGGGAATATCAATGCTCCCATTACCTACCTATCTCATAGGGTTGTTGAGAGTAAAACATTTCGAAACCTTAAAGTGCCATATAAATGTAACCTCGACTCTTTCATGTGTGTGAATATACTAATAGCCCATTTATACAGAGGTTGGGTTTCTAAGGCAACCTCAGCAAACACAACTGAAAATCTGGAAGTAGAAAAGATCCCAGGGAATCAGAAATAGCTCTTCTAGAGTTGCTGTGCTAAATCCAGTCCCTTAAGTGCCCACTCAGATCTTTATTGACTATTATTTATTTATTATATTTATTATTTATTCTATTTACTGTTTGTATTACTGTTTAAATATAATTATTAACAAGCCTAGTCATTTTGCTTCCTAGACCACAGTCTATGGAAGGGGCACCCTGAAAGAGAAGGATGGAAGATACTCTTAAGCAACAGGTGTTGATTATTGTTGCTTTTCCTATGCCTGTGCCTGACCGCAAGGAAGGAGACAGAAAAACTCAAAAGCAGTTATAGAACTGCTGTCTATATTTCAGCATAGTATAAGGATGGATGTTTACAGTGATTACCCTGAATCACCAGAAAAAAAGGCCAAGTTACCTTTATGTCAATTTAAATTATATGTAATATATGTCTATATAGTTTTTTAAATTATTTATTCTTAAAGAGAAGCAGCATAATATTGTAAATGGAAAACTGGCCTCAGAGCCAGGCAGAGCTGACCTAAGTCCCACCTCTGACATGTATTGGCCATGAGAATATGAGCAAATCACTTACCTTCTCAGTGCCCTAGATAACTCCCTAATACTATATAAGTTGCAGAGATGGTGCCAACCTACATGGACAGAGGGATTTTTCTTATTAGAATGTAAGCTGTTTGAGAGGTAAGACTGTCTTTTTAGTTTGTATTGTCTCCAATACTTAGCTCAATTCCTGACAGATACTAATCCCTCAATGGATACTTTCTCTCTCTCCATATAGGAATTCCCTATATCAGTGAAATCACACCTCCTGTTTCTATCCATATATTTAATGATTACAGCAAATTTTTGTTATTCAAATATGGGAACTTCAGTTTCTTATGCAATTCTATAATCCAGAGTATCTTATTCCCAAACAATAGTGTGTGAACAGGGCAATCACCATTTCACTCTCTTGAATGGATCTGTTATTTGTGTTGCTGCCATTTTTTTTTCCTAATGACAACCTTGTTACCCACTTTAACTAAAACTATCTAGCGCCATCGGGCATGAACATGAAGTCCTGCTGAGAGACTTGCTTCTAGAGAGAAACCTGTCCTTTCTAGGTAAGTACTGATAGAACAACACATCTTCTTTGGCTTCATATATCTTAGTGAATGCTTAAAAACATATACACACACATACACACACACACAAACTCCAAATTGCACTGTATTATGTACTAAAGGAAGAGTAAAGGATGATTGATGGTGTGCATGTTATCTTTTATTGATTTAGAACTGAGCAGGAACTCAGTTACCTAATCCTCTATATATACAGCACATGCAGAGACTTACAATTAATATTTTATAGAATAAGTATCTGAAAAAATGCTTTAATATCTGTTGCAGTATTACTTTTGGTGTTGTGAGATATTAACTATAACCTAGGCATTATGAGAGTTAGAAGGAAACCGAAGAAATATGTATTAAAAATATTTGGCTAGAAAAATTCACATTAAGTTATGTTTTTTTCTGATTTTTATTAATTACCTAGATCCATTGAGAATTTTTTTGGTCTGGAAGTAAAAGAATCATTAAGATGTTTTTTATTGATTTAAAAAAATTATTCTTGTTTCAGATTCAAATAAAATTGAATAAATGATGGGTGTTTGTGTGTTTATAAGTATTACCATCTATTTTTCCTTTGGATATTTATTCAGTATCAGAAGTTAACTCCCACTTAAAGAAAAGTTATATTATAGCTTTTCTACAGAGGATTGGAAAAGGGTGATAACTGATTAAAAACAATTTGGATTTGGAAAATGGTAAATGACCATTCTTGATGTACTGGGTAAGGTAGCAGGGAGAAGAGAAGCTCTCAGTTTGTTTAAAATCCTAAGCACAGCATCACATGATTATTTCTATTTAATTTAGATATTTAAGGGAACTCTGCATTGTAGCCTTAAGAGGAAATCAAAGCACTTTGGATTATATTGGCTTTGTATCAAGTGGACAAAGAATTGGTGAAGAAAAATCAAATATAGAGCAATTATTAATGGTCCCGTGCCAAGTTGAGAAAAGGTCCTGCAGGGGGCCTTTTTGTATTCAATTCTCAATATTTTTATTAATGAGTTGGATGAAGGAGTTAAGAATGTTATCAGATTACAGATGATTTGAAGCTAGAAGGCATTTTAGACACAGTAGTTTGGCTAAGATTAAAATACACTGTGATGTTGATGAATTAGGGAAATGGTCTTAAGTCAGTGCAATAAATTTCAATAAATAAAAGCAATAAGATATCTCACATGGGAAGGAAAAATCAAACATCAAAGCATACAAAGAGGAAAGTAGCCACAAAGTAAAAAAAAAAAACCCTACAATAAATGGAAGAAGTCCAAAGAATTGTTTTAGGTTATGTCTATCAGAATAAGATAGGACAGGTCTTGCATTCGTGGAGTTTCAGGAATTGTCCCAGGAAGCATCCCTGCCTAGAGAATAACATTGGTGAGCCATGGAACAGGAACTTCAAGCAGCATCTCATTTCAGTTTTCAGATAGGGGTCAGATAGAAAATGGAACATTGGGGTTAGAAGATGGATTGACTTCGAGTCAGAAAGCAGGTAATAGGGAAATAGTCACTATCAGGCCATTAGTAATTAGGCTACTGATTACTTTAGTAATTAGTGATGGACTTGGAGTCTAGAAGATGTGAGTTCTAATTTTGCCTCAGACACTTAAACTGTGGGACCTTGAGCCAAAAGTCACTTAACCTCTCTCAGCCTTAGTTTCTTCATCTGAAAGATGAAGTTTTTAGTAATAGCATCTACCTCACTGGGTTGTTTTGAGGTTCAGGTGACCTAATAAAGCTTTGCAAGCTTTAAAGCGCTTTATAAATGCTAGGTGTATTATATTACATCATCACCTGGCTAATCTCTTGAACTAATTCCCTAGCCACTTTGGTTACAATCATCATACTATCCTATCCTTTAAAATAATAGATAGAACTTTTACATAGAAATTTTTGAAAGCACTCTAAATATATCCTCTCATTTGCTCCTCACAACCCTGAGTGGTAGGTGCTATTATGATCTCCATTTTACAGATGCAGAAACAGATTGATATTAAATAATTAACATAGGGGATCACATAGCTATTAAGTGACTGAGGCAAGATTTCAACTCTAATCTTTTTACTTCAAATCCACTACTCTATCTCTCTTGTCTCTTAGTTGCTTTAGAGAAATGAGTTGGGTCCAGTGCCTCAGACCCATGTCTTCTGCCTGTCTCCTAGGCTGTGCATCTTAGTCAGATCTTCCCCGGTCATCAACAGAAGCTCTCTCCAGGCAGGTGGGCAGACGGCATAATTCTGGGTCTAACCTTGCACCAGAGGTCTTAGCTCATTTGTATCTCTTGAATAGAGTGTGCCAGTCATAGGCCACTGAGAAAAGCTATGAGTAAATAAGGCTATGAAGGAGCCAGCCTGGAGGTTTAAAACCAACACTGAGAGTGGTTGAAGCATCCAAAAGAAAATTTGCACCTGTAACTCACTGACATGAATATTTCTAGGGACCCTAGAAAGATTCCTTTGATCTTTATGCATGATTGTGGGCCAGGGATATAAGAACTAGAGAAGTAGCCCAATATTTCCATCGCGCAATGATGACCTTTGACAAACACATACTTGGTGGGTTTTTATATTGTTGGTGTTCCATCTTGTCATAAATGACTGTTTTAGAGGTGAGGCTTCATCAATTTCCATGTATATTTGTTGTGCATTTTTCTATAAGTCATTAAGTCCTCTTATCCACATTCCCTCTCTCATATCAACATTGTCTGTCCTCTTTTTCTAGCAGGAAAAAATGAAAAAAATTGTTGTGATACCAAATGTTTGGTTAATATAGGCTGTGATTCTGCCTATGCCAGAGTAGGGACGATGCTTTACAGAGCACACCTAATAAAAGATAGATGTGGGGATCAAGTTAGAACAGCATGGTAGAAAATAAAAAACCCAAAGTGCTAGTCCATAAAGATTTAACAGGACGAGAGGTAAAAGGGTATTGTGAAGAAACAGAATGAGAAGGGGACAATTGAGAGTAGTCACTTTATCCCTCCCTGTTTTTCCCAGACCTACCTAATGTCCTTTTAAATCACTAACTTTTAGAACCCCCCACCCCCAAAAAAATCCTCCATTCTTTTACCTGTAATTCCAGTGTCCAAGAAGGAGGAAGGTAAATGCCTAGCATTTGAAACTGGGAAGCATTTTAGAAACGATAATTTGGCTGAAATGAAAGGATGCTGTGATGCCTAGCACTGATTTTACCATAAGAGGCTCTGGGTTCAGCTACTACCTTTATCCCTTTGAAACTTTTGTGATTGTAAGTTACGTGTTATATATTATTGTTATTATTGCTGGTGCTTAGTTCCAGTTGATTTTTGTTGTGGTGGTAGTCAGTTATTATTCTTGTTAGATTTTGTTATTAACATGGCAGCAATCTTGCATTCCTAACAGAGATGATAACACATTTTAGCTGACAGGCTAACACCTATTATGAATTTTTAAAATATAAATATGTTTGTTTTAGAGAGTAAGGTGGTAAGGAGACCACAGAGATAGACACATAGGTAGGTAGACAAAGAAGGAGTGCAGATAGCATGGTACGTGGAATAGTTCACTGTTATAGAGAAAACAAAATTTTTTGAGTTTTTAGTTTATGTAAGAACTTATGTTCTTATTATGTAATGAAATCTTTTCCAACATAACATGAGAAGATCTGCTTCTAGAAAGGTATTCAAGGACAACCCTAGATGTGTATAGAAGGTAGGCTGGCCTATGCTCTCTGCAGACCTATGGGGATGAACCATAGGATACCTAGTTATTGTGGGGGTGGGATGATGTGTAGGACTGGAAGAAGAGGAGATAGAGTCAGTCATGTTGATTCAGGAGTAACTTTTTAACTATAATTCTTTTTTTCTTTTTTTTTTTAGTACTCATTCAACAATCTGTAATATGGGAACTAGACTTAATTATTTTATTTAATCATGCCCAAAGATGATAACCTTTACTTAACCTTAAAAATCAATTAACTATAAGAAGTTTCACTGTGTTCTTTTTGTTCCCATATTTAGTAATAGTAAAGCTAGGTACCTCATCAGCATGTAAAGAAGGTGGTTAATTTATTCTATGCATTTTAAGTATTTTGCCATAGTACTGAATTAACACGTGTTTACTTAAGATTAAAACATGAAAATGCAGTGCCTAGTATGAAATATTGTTATGGTGTAGTCATCCTTTCAGCTTACAAATGTCCCTTCACAATGATTAATTGAGCCTAAAGTACTATGCCAGGCAAATTTAGATAGTGCATCATTTAAAATCCAAATGGTAAAATACTGGTAAATAAGTAGACACTTGCATCTAATCTTCTTTATTTACACATGTACACTTTGAATCTTATAACAGAGCTGTACCAAACATATTTGTTTTCCTTCAGATTCTCTTGTGATCAGACATAAAATGCCTCATTTGGGGTTTCTAATCCCAAGTGATTTCCAGTGATGAACATCCCATCCCCTCATTATTCATGGCTTATATACTAGCCTTTCAAATACTAAGAATCATAACTTTTCCCATCGGTTTCTCTTCCTTAACTGTCAACCCAACCCATCTTATCACTGACTTTTCCAATGTAATGCCCATTTTTTCCTTTTTGTCACCAAAAAAGCCTCCCCTTTCACCCACTTTTAAAAGAACAGTATTTTCTGTCCTAATTGTGGTTAAATTTCAATAAAAAGTTATTTTGCCAAGGATTATTTTTTACCATTGTTAAAAAGAGGACATGACCCTGACCCTTGATATTGGTAGCTTTTCTTTCTTAGCAACATAGCTAATTTGAATTTTACTTCCTAAAATGGAATCTGGAATTCTAGCACATTTTAAATCCCATGGGAACTAAAGGACTTTAGCTATTTATGAATATCAATGAGTTTAAAAGAAAAGTTCTTTGAGTTCCTTGGAGGAAAGGAAATCTATAAATTTGTGACAGTTATTATGCACCTGTTTTTACACAAACCATTATACCCAAGCAATTAGTTCAAATGTTAACAGTCAATAATTCTCCTTCACACTTGAATTAATATATATGGGTCATACCATATGACTTTTCTAGGAGTGTTAATGGACTTGTGTTAACCCATTCAGATTTTCTCACCAAGTTCTCCTTTGTCACCAAATGACATGGGTTTTCAAGATGATCTCATTCTCATTATATTCTAACTAACTAAGCTAACCAATCACAAGCTGACCAGGTATAATATCAGTGGATGATAAATCTAGATATGTCTGCCTGCCAGCTATCCAGAGTTCATTTTGCCAGTAATGTGAAGAATCTTGAGTCTAGCATTGAATTTATATAACATCTTTGCTCTGCGGCAAGTAATATTCTCCACATACTTTCCATTGACCATTAGGTATCATGGTCCTCCTCATAGGACCCATGTGAAATAGTTAAACACTGCAATAATCCATCCCACTTCCAATTTGTAGATGTGGAAAATAGGTTTTGTTCTCCCAATAGAAATGATCATAATTTATGTACTAAATGAATAATGAGACTGTTTCCTTGGCTTTCTTCACTTTGGCTTGTGAGAGCTTTGGACAAGAAAGCAAAGAAGAAAGGACCTGAGAAATAAGAACAGGACAAGAGTACATATATGGCTGGAGAAACTAAGAAAAGAAAAAGACATTTCTGACAAAGAAGATAAACCATTGCTTTTCCCTCACCTTCCATGAATTGGCAGACTTCCAGGTGGGAAAAGCTTTCATTAGGTAGCACCAAGGCTAGTAGCTGGTACACATTCTTGTTAAGTTTGGCTGCCTTAATAAGGGTGCACTAGAAAAAAAAGTATATTTTTTCTCTTTCCAATGAATGTTACCCTGTTGGGAGCAGCTGACAATTACTTTGAGTGACACCTTAGAAGCATTTGCTTTATCTCCCCCCCCCCCCATGTTTGGTCATGCCTCATGTCAAACCAGCATATTTTACATGGGTCCTTTTCCAGCTCTCATGTAAATACTCTATGGGACTCCAGGAAGGTATAATATATAAAACTGAATAGGCTTAGTGAAGGATGTCCCTTGCTGTAAGAAATTGGGATCTTTGTTTCCTAAGAGTTCATCTGCTCCTGCTGCTTTATTCCCTACCTGAAGCAACAATCCTCTGCTGGGGAAGTGATTATGATGTGACAAACAGAGGATTATGACTTCAGGTGAAGAATAGGCAGCAGGAGCAGATGAGATTTAGAATACAAAAATCCTGTTTACATGCAGATGTTAGCAGTAGAAAAGGAGACACTAGAAATAAAACATATGATTATATAGGCTGAAGTGAATTGAGAAAGATGGTTATTCCATGAGGCATTAGCTGTTATTTAAATTCTACCCTTTCTGAAGGTTAAAAATAAGATGTGATTCTCATCGTAATTATTATAGTATTTTTTTAAAATGGGCCAATTCTCCTCCTTCATATGGGAGCAGGAATGTCGAGGGACTATGGTACTGATCCTTAAATATGCCCTTTTCTTGAGACCTGAAAGACATAGGTAGTTGATGGCTTAAGCATCCTGACCCAGGCTAGGTGCTACAAAGATTTAAAGAGAGAGTACAAGTTATCCTTCCAGTCACTCTTTGAGTTAGGTCTCTTCTAAGTTGCTGTTGTTCCTGCTTGTATGTTTGCCTTGACTTAAGGCCAGAATCATAAAACAGCCCAGAACCCTCCATCAGCAGGGGCACTATAAGCTACTTATGTGATCGCGATTGCTCTAATACTGAGATGGCCAACCTTTTTGTGGAAGACAGTTACTTTTTATCTCCAGAAAGTTTTCAAATCAGTGCAGGGCTGGAATAGAGTTAGGGAGGGGGGAATATCTGTAAGGGCTGGCATCTGTGACAATGTCTTCCCAGTGATCAGTTGCTGTGTTGACCATTTGAAGACTTGTGCTCTAATGGAATATTGTGTCAATACTGTTTTCACATTGTGGGAGGAAACAAGGGGGAAAAATACATAGGACCATAGATCTAGAGCTGGAAAAGACCTGAGAGACCATCAAATCCAACCCCCTTATTTTGCACATGAAGAAACTGAGGCTCAAAGAAATGGAATTATTTGCCTAGGGTCACACACATGCAGATGTTAGCAGTAGAAAAGGAGAGACTAGAAATAAAACATATGATTATGTAATAGTAAATGTCAGAACTGCAGTTCTGACTCAAAGTTCTCTAACTCAAAACTAATGGACTTTCCACTGTACCCCAGACAATTACTATTAACAGATACCAGGCTGTTATTCTTTATTTATTAGTTCATAAGTAAAATACTACTAAGAAAGGTAATGATACCAGGATTCCTAGGTCAAAGGTGTAGTAAATTTTATTATTCTTTTGTTTCTTAGTGGCTTTCTCCCCCCAAATACATGAATTTACAATGCCATTAACAATACATAGGGTTTTTTTATGTCATATTTATTTATCTGCCAATTTGATATATTTGGTAGTACTTCATAATTTCTTTTAATTTATAATTCTTAGATTGTTACTGGGGTGGAATATTTTTCAAAGTGTTTTTTAATCTATGTATACAATTTTATGAATTGTATGTATATATCTCCTATATTCTATGCTAGGGTCCTGTTACAGTGCCTTGTTTTGCTTTCATAATATAATTATTATTTTCCTTTTTTTTTTTCAAACAAGAAACATTGATTTTCTCTCATTTCTACTGCCCTCTCTATTGGGCAGGGTGGTGGAAGGAGAAACAAAAGCCTTGTAACAAATATGCATAGTCTAGCAAAATAAATTCTCTCATTGGCCATGTCCAAAAATATATGTGTCATTATGTTTCTTAAGACCTCTCTATCAGGAAATAGCATGATTCAATAATTGTTTTTTGGAATTATGATTGGTCATTGAAGTGATCAGAGTTCTTCAGTCTTTCAAATTTGCTTAGCTTTGCAGTTTTGTATTCTTTCTGCTTACTTGACTATGCATCAGTTCATACAAGTCATCTCAGGCTTGTCTGAAATCATTGCATTCTTCATATCCTTATAGCAGAATAGTACTATATTAATATACTGGCATTTGTTCAGTCATTCCCCAATTAATCAGCAAGCCCCTTTAATTGTTAGTTTTTGCTGTTTCTTAAAATTTTTCCAACCACAAAAATGTGTGTGTGTGTGTGTGTGTTTCTACGCATCAAGATCCTTTTTGTCTTTCTTTTATTTCTTTGGAACATTGACCTAACAATGCTATTGCTGGGTCAAGGGCTATGTTAAATTTAATGACTTTTTGCACACAGTTCCCAATTACTTTCCAGAATGTTTAGGCCTATTAACTGTTCCACCAACAATGCGTTAAGTTAGCTATTTTCTTGAAGCACCTCCACCAATTGTTTTCCATTTTTGTCATATTTTCCAATTTGATAGGTATGATGTGAAACTTCACAGTTACTTTAATTTTCATTTCTTTGACTATTAGTACTTTATTCCTATGGCTCATGATAGCTTGGATTTCTTCCCTTGAAAACTGCCTGTTTATAACCTTTGGTCATTTATCAATTTGTAGTAAATGACTATTGTTGTTATTTCTTATATATAATCTTGGAAGTTAGACTTTTATCAGATACTGTGCTTCCCAGTTTTCTAATGTCTGTTCATGGAATTGGAGGACTTCATTTCAAATACACCATTTGAGAAGACCACAAGGTCTGTAAAAAGCCTTGTGGCTAGTAAATTGTATGTATGTATGTATGTATGTATGTATGTAATGCTAACTAAATGTAAGGAATCTGATTACCAAATTAACCAGTGTTGAGTTTTGGAAACATGTTCTTTAACATATTATTATATGCCTCGGGAACTGGATATTAATTACCCCTATAATTTTCTATCCACTCCTATAAATTCTGTGTCAGGCTTTCATCTGTTATGTTCAGCAATAACATTTTGATTTTTTTAAGGTGACATTATTGTTTTTCTTGTGCACTTTTATTTTTATATAATCATACATGCCACCTTTGTTCCTGACCATTTTTTCCATTTCTTTTTTGATAACTGTCCATTCATTTGCTTTTCTTACCGTAACCATATTAAATTAGGTTGATTTAGCATGAGTATTATCTTCACCCAGTTCTTACATTGGTGCCTATCACCATTAGCACTGGTGTTAGTGACCAGCCTGGGTTAAACTCTAGAATGACACATCTTCAATCTGACTCAGAGTATATTTTGCGCGTCTTAATTGGGTCACATTGACAAAAGGTGAGGGACCAATCACTGAACATTTATTAAACTACCTACTATGTTGCAGATGCTGAGAATAAAATACAATAAATGAAATAATCTCTACTCACATAGAACTTATATTCTAATATAGAATAGAGCAAGGAAAGGGATAGGGAGGGAGAGAAGAAGAGAGAGAGACAGAGAGAGGGAGAGAGATTATAGACACACAAAGTCATCCACTCCAACTCTAATCCTTACCCTAATGACGTATCTAACCAGGAGAGATAGGAAGGACACTAACAGTAAAGGGAACGAGGCAAGACTTCACGTAGCTTAAAACTATATCTTGAAGGAAGAAAGGAATTCTATAAAATGAAGGTGAGGAGGCAGTGTATTTCAGGCACAAGGGAGAGCCATTGTAAAAGTGTGGAACTGGAAGATGGAGGAACAAGAGAGAAGGCCATTTTGACTGGATTACAGAGTACAGGAGGGAAACAATATATAGTGAGGTTGGAAAGATAGGTTGGGGCCACGTTTGAAGACCTTTAAAAAACTAAACAAAGCAGTTTATATTTGATTCCAAAAGTTACTGTTTTGAGCCTATATATACATTTTGTATAGATGCAAGTGATTTTATTTGGTGAGCACTATAAATTTAAATGTTATAGTGTTAATATAATTTCAATGAAAGGCATCTTGGCACAGTGAACAGGAAGCCCGTTCCAGATTCAGGAAATAACTTGGGTACAGGTTCTGATCCACCTATGACTCTGGCTTTAGGACCTAGTAATAATCATTGGAACTCTAAATTCTCCCAGGGATTAAGACTATGAGTTTCAGAACAGCTTGTCATCAGCATTGGAAGAAGGAATTCTTTCACCAATGGAATGCCCTGTACCATTGAAATGCTGTTTGGTTAATTAAGAAATCTGATTATTAATGTGGTTTTTCTTATAATAAGATTAAGTTTAAATATAAAATATGATCCTAGTACATTACCATGTTAATATACTAGTTTCATATTAGTAGATGTCCACTGTAAGTCCTACTTCATCACTGCTTGCTCAGGCTCTCCTAAAACTATGTCAACCTTGTGTAAGTCCCACTACATCTCAACCAGAAGAAAAGACTTTGATATGGACTAAGGGTTGATTCAGTGTTCATGATACACCAATAAAATGGGAGTAGGGCAAGACTAAGTCTTGCCTAGAGGGCTTTTGAACACTAACTAGCCCTGTGGTCATTGTCAGTTCAATTCAGCATACGTTTATTAAATATGTACCATGGGCTTGGGCCTATTTTCTCATCTACAAAATGAGGTTAAACTAGATGATCTCAAAGTTCCCTTTCTGTTCAAAAATTCGACTTAGTGATTATGCGAATCTAAGTTTTGCACAAAGAGCTGTGAAGTCTACTTTTAGGAAGTGTGGAGGTGGGAAGGCATGGCCAGTCCAAATGCTTCTAGGATTAAACATTAAAATGGTTGCAGAGGGAATAACAAAGAAATAACTCTAGAATAGAAAAAAAAAGATGCATTGTGATTCATGAAAGTGGATAATCTTCCATTTTCATAAATATGCAGTGTTGGCTGCTTTCCATATATTATAAATCATCTTCGATATACCATTTTACAGATATTTTGACAAAATTCTAGATAAGCATTTTCAAATTTAATTTTCATCCTCATGACTTTTGCTCATTTTGCCACTGTGAACTAAAACTCAGTATATAATCTTTTACCATGAGGATGACTTTCTTTCTTAAACTCAAGTCTTTTTAAATAGCCACACTACCACTACCACCCCCAATTTTTTTTTTCCCTAAACCACTGCTTTCTTAATTGTTGTGTCCTTCTGGAAGTTCTAAGTAGATGTTAACTTATTTCACATGTGTTTTGTCCTCATGACTCAAAATCAACCCTATATTTAAAAAAAAAGAAAGAAAGAAATTGTGTAATTGGTATGTAATTGGTTTGGGTATTTTGGGTATTTGGAGGAGAGGGGGGTAGGTAATTAAAAAGCCAAAGGAATTAAAGTTTCAAAGTGTTCTTTATACACATGCAGTTTCTATTTTTTTCCCCATCCAAAGGTAGTCATGGGGTTTTAAAAATAAACTAAGACCTTTATTGTATTTAAAAATTAAACATCAGTTGTGTCTATGAATAAAGCTATATTGATTTTGGTTAAATTGGAGAGAGAATTATTGAAACACATGGATGGAAATGACCTTGCAAGATTATCTAGTCCATTCCCTTGCCTACAGGCAAGTGTCACCTAAACAATTTCTAACAGATGGCTATCCACTGAGATTGTCCCTAAAGATCTTTAGGGAAGCTCCACTGGGGTGTCAGGATTTTTGTTTTTCCTTAATTTTGAAAGTCTTACAGAAGAATTTACCATAATTAAGAAAGACAGCACATTCCATCCCTTCCACTTAACTAGCTCTGTGACCTTGGGCAAATCACTTAACTTCTCTGGCACCTCAGTTTCCTCAGTGCTAACACAGAGTAGAATTAGATAATCCCTTAGGTCTCTTCTAGCTCTAAAAGTCTGCTATTAAATAAACATTCAGGAAGAGAACATTATTTATTTGCACATGGTGAATGCTAAGTATTATTGAATTGGATTGAATTTGTTCTATTTTAAGTTGGAATGTACTTACATGCTTTAATTGAGTAGATAACAGTTGAAATGTATAGCAAACCTAGTTTCTGAGTTGTGACATAGAAAGAGATAGCCCTTCTCCTCCAAATATGTAATATGGTCTGAATTAGGCACTAGTAAATGAAACTGGAAACCTCCCTCCTGTTACTGCCATGAAAATGACTTTGACACACCTATGTTACCTTTTACCTCTTCTTAAGTTAACATTCATACTGTGTAAAGGAAACTTTACTCTTAAAAGCAATTTTCTAACCGGAAAGGGAAAAGATTGTTTTTGGTTTGTATTTTTAGAGGGCTCCTTTGTTCTGGAGTCAGGAGACAGGGTTTCAAATTCCAACTCTGACAATTATTATCTTTGTGGTTGTGGGCAAGTCACTTAGCCCTAGTCTCTTTTGTGGAAAAAAAAAAAGACTTTGAGGATAGCACAGCATCCCAGAAGCCAACCAAGTTCAGAGAGGCTCTCTACCAGGTAGGCTTCAGGGTAACTCATTTTTTAGTCATACCAATGCACAAAGACCATCTGCTAAGACTACAAGTCCCTGAGTTCTTGAAGCCAGAAGTATTCTAAAAGTGAAAATGAAGCCTCAGAATCCTGCATATTTTACTAAACAGCAACCAGCAGCTTTATCTGTCTTTACCATGAGTTAGCACACTTAAAAAAAAAAAAAGAAGTCATTTATTCATTGGTGTAATTGGCAGACTGTGGAACAGAGGTTCTTAAACTTGTTCTGTGTCATGAACCCCCAACCACCACCACCAACCCACCCCACCCCACCCACAACACATCTTTGGATGTCTGGTGAACCTATGGGTCCATCCATAAAATAAAATAGATAGGCTCACAAAAAAGCCTAATTATACTGAAATACAATTATTGAAAAAAATTTTTTCAAAAGCCAGATTGATGAATCCCAGGTTAGTAATCCCTGCTCTACATGATAACTTCTAATATATGAATTATGGTTTAAAAAAAAGAGAGAGAGATTACAGGGGCAGCTAAGTGGTACAGTTGCTAGAGTGCTGGCAATGGAATCAGGAGGACCTGAGCTCAAACCTGGCCTCACACACTTACTAGCTCTGTGACTATATGCATGTCTCCTAACCCCAATTGCCTCCCCCCACCCTGGTGACAAAAAAGATTTCACTAGGATGCCAGTTTGGGACTGCTAATGTGTCCACTGTGATATAAGAAAGCACAGACCAAAGAGCCAAATTACACAGGAAATTGTGTGACAGTTGAGTCCTAACTTTAAAGTCCTAACAACAGCCTTTGAATTGAATGCTTGAAGTATCATTACAATTTCTGGGTTTTCCAAACCCCTCCTCCTACCCCAAGCTATTTAATAAAGATTATTTAATAAAAATTAAAGTCTTGATTCAGGCAAGGTGGATATTCTCTGACTGGGTGATTTGAAGAGGATAGAAATCCCATGATCCCTGAACTTTCATTTTAAAAAATTTTTTTTTCCAAATGCTTTATTAAATTCTGAATTACATGATTCATATCGGCAAAATTTTGAGTTACAGATTTTCTCCCCGTTATTCCCCTACCCACCACCCCAAAATAGCAGTCCCACAGGATATCCCCTCCTCCAATCAGCTCTCTCCCATATTTTCTCCCATACCCCTTTCAACTTTTCCAGTGAATCTCTATACTCCAGTGCCTGTATATCTTATTTCCCAATTTCATGTAAAATAGTATTCATAATAGTATATATGTATATACATATATATTTAAATATTTTATTTTAAAACTTTGAATTCCAGATTCATTCCCTTACTCCCTTGTCACCCACCCTTACTGGGAAGATAAGCAGTTCAGTATAGGTTGGACATGTGTGGCTAATGCAAAGCCATAACATAGTAGATATATTTTAAAAGACTGACTATATTTCCCTCCCTCCTATCCCACCTCCCACTTGTTCTATTCTCTACTTTGATCCCATCCCATCCCTTTTCTTTTCTTTTTTTTTTTTTTTTTTAAGCATTCGTGGTTAAGTAACTTGCTCAAGGTTTACACGGCCAGTTATTTCTGGGTGTGGTGCTGAGTATCTGAGGCCAGATTTCATCCAGGTCATCCCGACACTGGAACCGGTGCTCTTACTCGATGAGCCACCTGATTGCCCCTAAGCAATTGGGGTTAAGTAACTTGCTCAAGGTTACACGGCAAGGTGTTTCTGAGTGGATGCTAAGTGTCTGAGCCTGGGATTTGATCTCCAGGTCTTCTCAACACTGGAGCTGGTGCTCTTACTCGCTGTGCTACCTGGCCGCCCCAATTCCATCCCTTTTCAGAAGTGGGTGCTTCCAAAATCCCTCCCCCCCCAGCCTGCCCTCCCTTCCATCATGTCCCCTCTCATCCCCTTTTCCCCCCTACTCTCCTAAAGGGTGAGATACCTTATTTAGTGTGTATTTCATTCCCTCCTCAAGCCAAATTCAATGGGAATAAGGTTGACCCATTCCCTTTTGCCTTACTATTCTTCCCCTCCATTGTAATCATTTTCCCTTGCCTCATCTATATGATAGTTTACCCCATTCTATCTCTCCCCATCTGCTCAAATTATATTCCTCTCTCACCTCTTAATTTCACCTTTTGAGTATCATCCCTTCCTGCTAAATTAGTCCTGTACCCTCTATCTATGTATACCTGTAAACATGTATACACACATTCACATATGTATTCATATGCCCATATATCCTCATATATAGATAAATACATACATACATATATATATATATTTCTATTCTCTTCAACTACTGAGAAATGTTTCATTAGTTACAATTATTGTTTTGCCATGTAGGAATGTTAATAGTTCAACTTTGATAAGTTCCTTATGATTACTTTTCCCTGTTTACCTTCTCATGCTTCTCTTGCTTCTTGTATCTGAATGTCAAATTTTCTATTCAACTCATCAAGAATGTTTGAAAGTCCTCTATTCCACTGAATGACCATATTTTCCCCTGAAACCTGATACTCAGTTTTGCTGGGTAGGTGATTCTTGATTTTAATCCCAGCTCCTTTGACCTCTAGAATACATATTCCAAGCCCTTCTATCCCTCAGTGTAGAAGCAGCCAGATCCTGGGTTATCCTGATTGTGTTTCCACAATATTCAAATTGTTTCTTCCTGGCTGCTTGTGATATTCTCTCCTTAATCTGGGAATTCCACAACCTGGCTATAATATTCCTAGGAGTTTTCTTTTTGAGATCTTTTTCAGGAGGTGATCGGTGGATTATTTCAACCTCTATTTTGCCCTCTGGTTCTAAAACATCAGGGCAGTTTTCTTTGAGAACTTCCTGAAGGATGATTTCTAGGTTATTTCTTTGACCATGGCTTTCAGGTAGTCCAATAATTTTTAAATTATCTCTCCTGGATCCATTTTCCAGCTCAGTGGTTTTTCCCATGACATATTTCACATTGCCTTCTATTCTTTCATTTGTATGGATCTGTTTAACAGCATCTTGATTTCTCATAAAGTCATTAGCTTCCATTTGCTCCAATGTAATTCTGAAGCAATGATTCTCCTCATTGAGCTTTTGAGATTCTTTTTCTATCTGGCAAATTCGGCTTTTTAAGGCATTCTTTTCCTCATTGCCTTTTTGAGCCTCGTTTGTCATTTGAGTTAGTCTGTTTTTTAAGGTGTTATTTTCCTCAGTCAGGCTGTTGACTCTCATTTCATAATTTTCTTGCATTGTTCTCATTTCTCTTCCCAATATTTCCTCCACTTCTCTTATCTGCTTCTTAAGGTCCTCTATGGCCTGTAACCAGCTCATATTTTCCTTTGAAGCTTTTGGTGCAGGAGTTCTGACTTCACTGTCTTCCTCCTGTTCCATGCTTTGCTCCTTTTTGTCCCCCAAATAGGAGTCTAATGTTGGAATCTTCTGTCGGCTTTGTTTCCTTTGCTTGGTTATGTCACCCCTCAGTCACTTCACCCCTGGGTTTTTGCCACAGTAGGACTCTGCCACCAGACAAGGGAGCTTTCATCCCAAATGCTGTGGTTTTCTCAGCTGCCAGAGGTATTAGATGGGTGCCCTCTCTGAGGTCTCCACACACTCTGGCAAACACCCCAGGACCTCCACCCTAGACTGCAATCCAGATCCAAGAAGGTTAAAGAAAGAGAGATTACCCCTCAGACTGGTGTTTGGTCCCCCTACACTCTGCAGGCCAGGAGCTGACACTGCCACGTGGTGCTGGCTGGCTGTGCTGTCAGCTCAGTGGCTTCTTGCCCCAGGGCAAAAGCTATGCACTCCCACTTACTGGGTCCCAAAGTCCAGACTACACTGACTTCTCACTTTGTCCTTCTCATCTGTGTTTTGCTAATTCTGGAAATGGCCACAGCTGCTGCTGATCTGGAGTCCCTCTGGCCCCTGGCTGCCCAGGCCCGCCCTGGGCTAAAGCCTTGGTGTGGGGCTGGACTTGGCTCCCAGAGCAGTGAGCTGGCCGCTTGCTGCCAGCCTGCTGGGCTGTCCTCAGTGGGAGGTTACTTTCTTTGTGTGATTTTATGGGTTCTGCAGCTCCTAAGTTTGTTTAGAGTCCCCTTTTTACATGGATTGGGGAAGGTGGAAGCTGGAGCAGTGGGAAGGTCCTGCTTCTACTCTGCCATCTTGACTCCACCCCCCGAACTTTACTCTTAATAGAATTTTGTTTGTTTTTTAAAATAATAATTTCCCAGTTGCATGTAAAAACAATTTTTAACATTCATTTTTCAAAATTTTTAGTTTCAACTTCTCTCCCTTCCTCCTTTCCTTTCCTTTCCCTTCCCTGAGAAAGTAAACAATTTGATATAAGTTATAGATGTGTAATCATGCAAAACATATTTCCATATTAGTCATTTTGTGAAAGAGAACACACACCAAAAAAATAAATCAGAAAAAATAAAGTAAAAAAATAGTGTGCTTCTATCTGCATCCAGACTCTTATCAGTTCTTTTTCTGGATTTGGATAGCATTTTTCATTTTGAGACCTTTGAAATTGTCTTGGATCATTGTATTGTTGAGAATAGCTAAGTCATTCACAGTTGATCATTGTATGATATCTAATAGTGGTTCTGAGAATTTCTTTGATTATAGGGAATGAAGATAGACACCTCCTGCCATTGTCAATTTCTTCTGTAAGTGAACAAGGCTACTTAGCTAGGGATCTTTCCTTTTACCTTCCATTGAATCTCACCCAACTCTTTGGTGATGTTTTAAAATACTGAGCTTTTTCACTAGAATTTTTACCTCAGAGAAGAGCAACCATGAGCTTACCTTCTCCTACATCCTAAATGTCAGTTGCAGGATGTTGATTTTATTTTCCTTGCCCCAACACCATTCATCATCAAACCCACAATGTGTTTTTGGTCCTCTTGGATTTAACCTCATTACACTGAGTTTTCCTACCTAATTTCCCATTCTAGATGGAAAATCACTGCATCGAATATTGAAATTTGATTGACCTGAATAAAATAACTACAGAATTACCCTACTTGACACAATCAAAGAAGACATTCTGCCTGTTGAACTTTGAATCTAAATAATAGCCAAAATAATAATTACAATGTTTGTATTCCAAGTGGTTTAATGTAACTTAGGGCATATATTTTGATTGGAGTCTTAAGTCAGTAAGTGGGCTTACTTGGCAGCTAAAGGTGTCTTCCAAATTGTTGTGTGGTATGAAGAATTATATGGCCTGTGCCTCTCTCTGATGGTGGTTTCCTCACTTCCCTTTTTTCTTCTGTTGTTTTGCTTCTGGGCTTTGGGTGTAATGTGAATATAATAAGGAGAAAAGAAACTGATTCCACATTAAACTACCCCTTCCTTCCCACCCCATTCAGATCTCCAAGGAGTTTCTTTTTGACTATAGATCCTAAAGCCAAAAGACTTAATAGATTTAAAGACTGAGGATTGGTCATTTATGTTTCTCCCCACAGTACAATTTAAACTTCTTGACTTTAGGAGCTGCTTTCCCCCCATTTTATCTTTGAATCCTTGGCACCTAGCACAGTGCTTTGCACACAAGGGAATATGTAATAAATGCTTTTTATAATGGACTCTGCAAAACTTCAGGCAACTTAAAATGCCATCCAGAGAGGTCTGGAGAAGAGTGTTCTAAAGGACCAATTAGTCTGAGGGTAGATTGTGACCTAGTTGTATAGTAAATGTACAAAAGATGATGATTGCAAATTGCTTTCTTAAAAGAACTCGGTGCAAATTTGAGCTCATTCCAAGAAGATCCTGTAGCCTAGTGGTCAACCAAAGGGCCCATCAACATTCTAATTGAAAGGAAGTTAAATTAATTTCCTGGATAAGGCATTAGTTAGAGAGCCATGTGGTTTACTGAAAAGAAGATTGAAATATGGAACCATATTCTCTGAAGTCAGAGATGGTACTCTTTCCCATGCATTCCACAGTATTTGCTAGTGATAGGGAATAAAATCCTTCACTGAAAATTGATTAGCCAGTATGGAAGAAGGTAAAGTGTTTGAGAGCAAGAATCCTGACTTTTTAATTTGTAGCAGAATACATTGTAAATAGTGGAATCTTAATAAATGTTTCATTGTCTAACAGTGAGAATTCCTTCCATCTACATGATATCTCCTGCTTTTTAAAAAATGTATGTAATTTAAGTCTTTTATTGGTATCACATTCCCTCCCACCCCCACTCCAACGAATACATATATATTATCAATAGAGACAATATCCTTTTCCTTTCTAGAGGATGAAATCAGGTACTAAGACATCAAGTACTTTTGTTAAGGTCACATCATGAAAATGTGATGACCCAAAATAAGCTTACAAAGTAAAATGAACAGAGTCCTTTGCCTCAGGATCAGGAGAAATGCACAAAGCTGTGCAGAACACAGTTAAATGGAAAGGAGAAGAGTAGATTGAGGGAAAACATAATACTAAGAATTAAACTAAAAAATATATGAATAGTTGAAATACAAATTAAATCCCTAAAGTTTTGGCTCCATGAGTAGGTTAGCCATTGAGTCAGGAAAGCATCACTCAGTAAAGTAAGCTTTATGGAAAAGGTAAAGATCTCAGAACCTCTTTTCTTCCCCATGCATATTTCTCCTTATACTTCAGTTAGGGCAGCAGTAGGAGAAAAGGCATTGAACTTGGTCTCATGATATCACACAACCTCAAAGTAGGAAGAGGTATTAGGACCATCTAAGTAGTTCATCCCATATAAGAAAAAGAATTCCTTCTACAATATCATCAATAAGTACTTGTCCAGACTTTGCTCAAAGACATTTAATGACAGGGAGCCCATTACCTTCTCAGGCAGCCCATTCTTCTTTTGAACATCTGTAATTGTTAGGAAGTCTATTATTACATTAAACAAAAAAAAAAATGTCTCTCTGGAACAGCCTCTTATTGTTCCTACTTTTCCACTTTGATATCAAGCAGAATAAGTCTAATCTTCCTCAGGTAAACACTTTGTATGCTTGAAGACCATGATTACATCTCTCCCAAATCTTTTTTCTCTTCAGGCTAAACATCCCAATTTCTTCAAGTGATCTTCTTGGGGCATAGTCTCTATTTGTAGCTTGTTCTTGTCATAATGGAAATTTCAGGTCACCAATCTGCCATCAGGGTTTTCCATAATAAAGAGAGAACATTGGGCTTAGAGTCAAAACACCTGGGTTCAAATCTGAGCTCTGAGTCTCAATTTTGCCATTTATTAAATCAAGGTATTAATATTGTGACTATATATCTTATAGAATTGTGGTGAGGAAAGCAGTTTATAAAGATTAAGATATTAGCTACTATTGTTAGACTGCAATGTCCTTTGGACTTAGTCTTGTGGTCTTAGTTTTTTGGTGCCCCCCCCCCAAATATTATAGTAGTAAAATTGAATCAAAGTCATGATGAAAAAGAATTATAAATTGAAGCAAGGCAAATAATGGAGTAAAAGAAAACAGGAGATTCATTGTTAAAACTCCCAAATATCCTGTCTTCTCTATGTAATGAAAACATGAAATTGCTCAGAGATGAAAGGAACCCCTAGAGGTCATCTGACCTTCTTCCTGCAGGCAGGATTCCATCCAAACCAACCTGCCTATGTGAGTGTCTGTCTACCTTAGAATTCTCCAGGAACAGATGGGAAGATTCCACTATCTTTTCTGGTATTTTATGTCTGTCTTTTGTTTTTGTTTCCATATTTATAGAATTTAAATTGTAGGTATTTGTGTTCATGATCTTGGTGTTATGAGTTAATTCGTTACATGTCTTTTTTTTTTTAAAGGATTTGTATGGGTACAATGGATTACTTGGGCACTTTTGAAAAATTTGTTTTGAACTTCTCTTGGAAACATAATTTTTCTTTTCAAAGTGCATTTTAAACATCCTCAAAATTTGATTAAATTAAGTTACTTGAAATAAGAATTAATCTGCCTTTGCAAACATCCACCCAACTTTTAAAACCATTCATCATCTCTCCAGGGCTTCAACCCCAAAGCACCTGAACAGAGATGATTTCATGATTTCCCTTTTCCATGAAATATTCTAGCTGTTGCTGTCTTATTGCCATTTAGGAAAAAGAAAAGTTTCTAAACATATTCATCTAGATTTCAGAGCTTTTTTTTTTTCCCTAGTAAGATTAACTTGATTTCTGTTTCATTTTCTGAAAAAGTTCATTTGGCTTTTTCTTCTACTTCAAGGAGAAAAGTGCCTTAAATGCCAGCAGCTATAAGATTTGGTTTGGTTTAATGCTGTCGACTTATAACAAATTTTCATTTAAAGATCTAGTTTAAATATTGTTCTTGTCGTTAAAAGGTTATTTAAGCTCAAAATGCTGACCTTTCAAGATGCACACAACAGTGTTCTAAAACAGAGTTTCTGAGCGTTGGCCATGAAACCACTGTCTTAGGCTGATAAATGGATTGGAAATAAGCTACCCAACATTGGGAACGGGCCATTAATTTTAATCAAAGGTGATGCAGAAAGGCAAATGGGATGCATGACAATGTCAACAGCCCAGTAGATGTTAAGAGACCACACAGCCTTCCTTGTTACTTGGTTGGGCCATTAGTTGAGGTTGGGTGAAGACAGAAAGCCATGTCTGGAATTGAATGACCAGGTCACTCCAAAATCTAATGGAGAACTCCTCATTTCAGAAATCACATTGTAATGGCATTAGAAGTCAAGGACAGCATTTAGAAAATATTGAAGAATTTTTTTCTTAAAACTAAGTACCTGGCTGGTTTTCACAACTTTGACAGCTTTCTGCATTTCCCTGACTTTGGAAAGCCTCACTTCCTTCCTAATGGGTCACTGATATTTGTAAAGGATCAAGGAATTGAACAGACTTAGAATAAATCTCAAAGTGTATTTACTTTTCAAAATTCGATAATGTTAATTGCAAAACTTTGGTAAATGCCACAAACTACAGCATGCCAAAAGAATTAAGCAGCATGATTAATTTTCTACCATGATTCCTTCCTTGTCACTCTTTCTTCAACTTCATAGTTTTATTTAAAGCAAAACTTGTTTTAAAAAAATCATGAAAGCCTTTAATTCAAAACTTTAAAAGACAGCCATATTATACTTTTTTAAGAGCAGTTAATATTAGCTTGTTAAGCATTATTAACAAGCTCCGTGATGAGGGAGAAAGCCACCTCTTTCAATCAGCAAATATATTTCTTTATTTTGAGTATTTTCAGTTACCAAAAAGTGTTGTATGACAGCTTGAATTAATTATGTTTATAATGAAGACATAAAAATGCAGAGGTGACAAAAGAAGCATTTTTATATCCGTGCTTCAGGTTTGCTAAGAAGATTCATTTAATCTGACATAGTATTCCATGCATAAGAAGGATATGTATGACTGCATTAGCAATTTTTGAACCCTTTTAAAAAAGAAAAGTAATTATTTTGCCGTCTTGTTAATGGAATGATGTTATAAATAATAGTATTTGTTCTCACCATAGATGAAGATCAACTCCGTGCAAAGGGTTATGACAAAACACCAGACTTTATTTTAGAAGTGCCAGTCGGTAAGTCCTAAAAGTTCAGTGTGTCTCTATGGTAGAGGAAAGAAATCTTTTTGTTTTGGTAAAATTATATTTTTGTTAATATTAGACAATGTTGAGAGACTAAGGATGTTAGTGTAACATTTTGAAATATGTTATATTTCTCTATACGTATATATATATATATTTTTTTTTTTGGAGTAAAAATCCCTTTTAGATAAGGAAAGAGCACTGGATTTGGAGTTAGAGTAGGTTAACTTGAAACCTGACTCTGACACTTACTTATTGGCTTTGAGGCCTTGGTCAATTCACTTCATCTATGTGGGCTTTAGTGTCTCTACCTCCAAAGAGGGAAGGCTGGAATAGATGACCCCTTGGGTCCTTTATAACTCTAAATCTGTGATCCTATGAAACTTTGAATCAAATCAAGTAATTTTTAAAATATTAACTCTCTGAAATGTGGTCCCATTTACAAATTGTCCATATTTTGGTCTGCAATATATGTTTACCCTTCAAGTAATAAAGGCAAACTTAAAAAATGATCTATATTACAAAGGTTTTTGAAGCACAAAAGAAAATTAAAAGTAAAATAGAGGTAATTGTGTCATAAATATCCTTTGAAATGTATATGTACAAAATTTTTTGTAAGCACATTTACAGACCATGCGTTGGTCACATCATGAGTATAAATTAGCCAGTGCTCCATTAACTTAAAACGTTTAGAAAACTATACAGAGCTGAGAATTTCAAATATCCCATTCACTTCACTTTATATTAGTAATGCTTTGTCCCTTAGCTCTGGAAGGGCACATAATTCATTGGATTGAAAGCAAAGCCTCATTTGGTGATGAATGTAGCCACCAGGCCTACCTGCACGACCAATTCTGGAGCTACTGGAACAGGTATGGTTCCATTATTTTTCTTTTAAGATGAACGATACTCAGCTGAAATCTCATTAGAAATATAATATTTTTGTTTAGCTGGTAAAAAATGCTGGTAGCTTTTGTTTGGAGTAAATATAGGGTCTTGATTAATGCATTCATTTCAGATAATTTAAATTTCTCTGCTTTCATAATGTTGCTGCATTTTTTTTTAAAAGGAAAATCTCTGCATTATGACAAAGTCAGTTCATACCATTTTCTAAAAGTCATAATACTGATGTCATTTAAAATACAGAAAATACAATGAGATATATATTTTGATCCTATCTTTGAATTCTTTTCATTTTGCTCTGAAATCTTATTTTCCTGTCAGCCAGACTAAAAGAAAGAACTTTAGCCTAGACTCTTTGGGTGAAGGTATCTTAGATTGGAAAACAAAATTTCCAACTCAATGGATGGTGCTGAATTCCTTAAAAGATTCCATTAGTTAATATAGAGGATGCTGTTAGCAACTTCTATGTTGTTTTTATTTTCTATTCTACAAATGAATTTTGGATATAAGAGAAAGGACATCAGGCAGTATGTCTTTTGAGGTTCGTTGTTCCCATAAGTCCCTAGCCAAGTGTGAATGAATAAAATACTAATTTGAAGAAGGAGAGAAGGTGCAGATATTTAAAAGGATGAGATCAGATCATCTGTGGGCAATAGTAATGGCCTGAGAAAATGGGACTTAGATGACAGAATTTGGCATTGAATTTGTGACATCTCTACAAAAGGCCAGCAGACCTCTCCCTCTCTTGCAGCTGTGCTGAACTGAGCCCACTTTTTGCCATGGTAACAATGATCATGACAAAAAAGCTGGATGTAATGGCTTTCTTGATTTTCTTGTGTAATTGTGCGTGGCATCCAAGCTTTACTTTAAGGGGATGGAGTAGGAAAGTGCAAAATGTTTTAGAAATCAATGCTGCTTCAGCATTTTCAGGGTTTTCTTCAGATACTGTTCAAAACTAACAAATGGGGGGGGCATTAATTTGAAATTATAAACAATTTTCTAATGAGTAGGGCAAGTATAAATACAGGATCATTTTGAAAGTGTTGAGAAAAGAATGATATGAAGTTCATGTTGTTGAAGTTTGAGAAACCTTAGCAAACTGACAGACGCAGTTTATTGTTGACTTGAAAATATTTTTCCCTTTTACATTTTGAACAAAGTTTAAGATGACAACAACAATAATAAACTCCCTATCCCAAGTAATACAGCATATGTAGATGTTTGGAAAAACAACCCTTAGCCCTTAGTACAGAAGTATTAAAAACCAGTCCAGTAATGTCATTTAATGGAAGTCATATGACCTGGGTTTAACTCCTGGCCCTGTCATCTATTACGTGGGTGACCTGGGGCAAGTTGCTTAACTTATTTAAGCCTCGATTTCCTCATCTGTAAAAATGAAATGGTTGGACTATTTAACCTTTAAGATCCCTCAAAGCTCTATATCTATCTTATAATTATTTACACACACTGACAAAGGGGAACACTGCCATGCTCAAGCAGCAGGTAATACAAAATTGTTTTGAATTTCAGGATACTTTGCAACCTATTACCTTTTTTGTTCAAATTATGTTTTGCTTAGACTGTTATTAACTCACTATTTCCTCCAGGATCAAACAGAGTCTTCTCTTTTGCATTTAGAATACTTCAACCTGATTTCCTCCTACCTTTTGAGTCTTCTTTCAGGTTACACTCCTCCATACACTGTACAGTCTGTAGGCTCTCACACAGCACACTCCATCTCCTGATTCTCACCTTTTCACTGGCTACCTGGAATGCTCTTCCTCTTGACCTCACCTTTACTTCCTGGTTTCCCTGACTTCACTCAAGAACTGAGGTTCATATCCTGCCTTCTGCAGAAGGCCTTTCCTAGTCCCTCCCTCTACTCTGTATATATCTTCTCTCTGTATGTATATGCTGTATTACAATGTGAGGTCCTTGAAGAGAAGGATGAAGTTTTGTTTAGTTCTCAGTTTCTCTGCCTTTCTTTGTATCCCTAGCACTTAGCATGGAACCTGTCACATACTAAGTCCATAATAAGTTTTTGTTGACTGAGTAGCTCGGGTCTCTGTTTCTTGCACATATACTGGTTCATGAGGAAGAGAGCTGTTCTAGAAGCAGAGTCTGTGGAAAGCCAGTCTAGGATTAAAATCCAGCTGCAGAGAATTCACAAAGGGGTTAACCTCCACACGAATATTTGGTGACTAAAAACAGTCCAGTAATTACAGATGAGAGACTGAGTTGAATATAAACATTGAACAGTTAGTTACCTTGATAGGAAATGCTCATTTTAATTTGATTTAAAAATGCAAGTGATGTGATGCTTTGAAGGAAATGAAAGATTAGGCACATTTTATAACCATTGGAATTGACCATTCTTCATGTCTTGCTTTGTGCTGCATTTGTATAGTGGTCACCATGATTACCCGAAGATAGGCAAGTATCAAATCTAAGAGCAGTTGGAGGGTGGGGCTTGGACCATCTTAGAGTTCTCAACTTTTTATCCTCCTAAATGCATATCATTTGTGTTATGTGAGAAGTTCCCAGATTCTGTCTTTCCAAGAGTTACTATTGCCCATTCTCATTTTCTTTTTCTGATGTGTCTGTCTAGAATTAAGGAAAACAGAAGGGAGAAGGGACGGTTTCTTCTGAATTCTCTCCACTCCATAAGCCAGCCCCAATTCCACTATCCCAGGCAAACTACATGGAATTAATTCTTCCCTTATAGTAGAGAGTTTTTGTCATACTATAATCCAATATACAGAGGGACACACTAGACTAGAGCCTTTATCTGTTAAACATAGATATTCAGGAACCTATATCAGGCTTTTCACTTGGGAATTCAAGATTATCCTTTCTACCTTTTTTCTCCTTTCCCTCAAGTGGGAGTGTAATCTTCTCTATGTCTCTTCTATTCTTCAAGGCAAAAATAATTAAGTAGAATGGAAAGACAAAAGAAATGACATGTAAAACAACTATGATAATTTCATCCAGTTAACCAATTTAAGTTAATTGATACAACAAGGGGACCAAAAGAGTATCCTGGTCAGCACACATCTTACTTGGCAAATGGAGCAAGCTGAGTGCCAAAAGCAACCATAATTTAGTAATACAAACCAGCTTTAAAAGTCTTATGGTGAAGGATAGATAAGAGCAATACCATCTTGTAAAGCAGAAGGAGGGATTCTAGGTGGTGCAGTAGATAGAGTGCCAGATCTGGAGTAAGGAAGACCTGAGTTCAAATGTGGCCCCAGATAATAGCTGTGTGAACCTGGGCAAGTCACTTAACCTCTATTCACCTCAGGTTTCCTCATTTGTAAAATGATCTGAAGAAGGAAATGGCAAACCACTCCAGTATCTTTTTCAAGAAAAGTCACAAAGAGTCAGACACAACTGAAACAACTGAACAACAACAAAAACAGAAGGAAGCAGAGGAAAGTAAAAGTAATTTAAAGAAATCTTGCCAAAATATCAAATTAAACAAAGTCACCTCAAGTACATTCAGGTCTGAAAATAGGTAGAGGACTACAAACATAAGAAAAATGGAAAAGATTTGCAAAAAACATTTCAACAAACTTTCCTCCATGAAGGAGAGTAGGAGCCAGTGCACTTGGACCCTTAACATCACAGTCCCTGAGGAGTTTATCAAGGAGGTAGAGTCACATTAATGACAACAAAGACATGAAAATCAGCTGTGTTGAACCAAGAGTAAATAGAGGGGATCCATTGAGGGACCAATATAAAGTATCTGAAGGAGACGAAGATAACAAAGGCATGTAAAAAAAAAATCTCAGAAGTCGTTAATACCAGGAAAATAAATATCCAAGAGAATATTAATAGCTAGAGACCTATAGCTACTCTTAACATCTATATAAAGCTCCATGAAAATCATATATAAACATATATGTGTATTTGTGTATATGTCTTCTATATAATGTCCTTGATGAGGACATTAGAAGGGGACAAGCAGGCTTCCACAAGCAATACTCAGCATTGGATTACATCTATGTCATCTCACAATTAAGTGAATGTTATAAAGAAGAGACTTCCTAATTTTGTTTATTTGTTGAACAAGCATTTGTCTCAGAAAAACAAAATACTACTTACAGGTTTTTTGACAGCAAGTTGTCTCCTGTCCATACATTAAGATCATGCATAATCCCTTGCAAGAAGTAACAACAGAAACAACTTCGTTCAATAACCCTCTGATAATAAACATCAAAAAAGCATAAAACAAAAAGACAATTGTGTAGGTGTTCACTGCTGTCATAGATGAGATCTAATGTAGAGTCCTGATTGAGGAGGAAGTCTGTATGGATGGTGACATCCTCCATATTATCTTGCTTGTGGATGACATTGTATTGATTGCAACAAGTCTTTTTTTAAAGCAATCGGGGTTAAATAACTTGCTCAAGGTTACACGGCCAGTTATTTTTGTGTGGTTGTTAAGCATCTGAGGCCGGAACCGATCCCAGGTCTCCTGACGCTGGAACTGGAGCTCTCTTACTCACTGCGCCACCTGGCCACCCCGATTGCATCAAGTCTTAAGGCATTATAGAATGTCCTGGAAGAGATCTTTAACCACATAAAGGAATGTGACTTTCTTAGAAAAGATCTGTAATCACTTAGGAATTTGGATTTTCTGTCCACACAAGATGAAGTGCCTGGCACACAATAAGTGCTCAATAAATGCTTCTTGACTGTTTCTTGCACAGATTTCAACATGCATTTGGATTGGCACACTATAATTAATAGTATGTAAACTTGTAACAGATGAATAATGAACAGGTCCTGGAGTTGAATAGGATGAGAGCAGGCTGGATTGCTTTCAAGAAATTATAAAGCACTTATCCTGACCCCAAGTTTCCCATGAAAGCAAAGACTACTCTCTTTAGAACTACCATTTTGCTGGTTTTGCTATATGGCAGCAAAACACAGAATACCATTACTTCCAAAAATTAACGATGAACATCACACGGGGGACATTAGAGAATTGCATGATGATGTGAAAAGGCTGCAACATATAACCAGAGGAGCTCTAAAGAACAGGAATAAGGAATTGTATGACAGGAAGAGAAAATGGGCTGGACATATGGCAAAAGTGAAGAGATCACAGACGGACAGCTGGTGCTCCACTGCTGTCATTATTTTTTGGGGGTGGGAAGGAATGGTATTAGGAGAAAGTAAAGGCAGCTACTGCATATTAGATATACCTTCTGTGGTGAGCTTTTAGGAGGACGTAGTTAAGAATTGTAAAGAATTATACAGTGGGATCGCTGTTTTGGGGTCGTGGGTAGGGGAGAGATGGGGAGAATATTTGTAACTCAAAATCTTATGGAAATGAATGATGTAAACTAAAAATAAATGTAAAATTAAAAAAAAGAATTGCAAAGAATGAGCATGGATTGATTCTGATCTGCATTATTGTGGGGAAAGATCCATTTAAACATTTAAATGTAGAATATTCTCCTGCTTATCTGTCCAAGAAAGCTTAAAACCATCTCAAGGGACCATGAAATTAGTAAGGATTTCAGCACCTGACCCCGTCTTCCAGTATTCCTAAAAAGATAATCTTTTTTTTCCTAAAATAATCCAATTGACTCTTAAGAACCTACCTTCTCATAGGAAAGAGTAGGGTCCTTATTAAGGGGGATGAAATAAGGGGGGGCAGAAAACAACCTCTAATCTGTGTCATAAGGTCTGTGTTTGAATCCTAGCCCCTATATTCATAGGTTCTGTAACTCTAGAGAAGTTACTTAATATCTGTGTCCTAGTTTCCCCACCTGAAAAATGGAGCACTTGTTGGGAGCCAAGATATTGGTTAAACTGAGGAGGCATGAGATTTATGCCCACACTCCTACCACACCAGCCATTACTGTTGTGAACCAGAAAGCTATGGTACAGATAGGATGGTTTGGGTAGATTTTGCCCTGAGGTGATCTGGGACCCAGCTTTGGGCCCTTTTGGATAAGGAGGATATAAAGTTATCTCTGATATTCTGACTGGGAACTCTAAAGACCCTAGGGAGCCTCTTTGCCAACTGCTTTTAACCTCCTTGACAATAGATTTTTATCTTCTTGAATGGCTTTTAACCACCATGGGATCTACTAACTGGGAATATTGGAATGTGTTGTTAGTAAAAGGACTGTTTGTTTAGACCCTCAGGTGATTGAGTGACCCATTGAACCAAGTGAGGAACCGTGAGCAGTATTAGCATTAACACTTTGCAATACCCTGCCTCACAAGAAGATTCCATGTCAGCAAGTCAGATTTTTTTGTTGTTGTTGTTGAGGACAAACTGTTTTCTCTAAAATTGAAGCTCTAAAGCCCAGGAAACTGTGATTTTTTTTTCATCAAGATATTACATGAACAACTTTTCAGTTACATAGATCTTTTATGAAATGGGATTCAATTGTATTTATGTAAGGAACTAAAAAAATAATATGATTAATAATCATGTTGACAAAATGCATTAGAGAAAAAAATGGTTTTGTTTCTGGGTGATTAATATTTTATTGTCTTTGTATTATCACTAACTATCCCAAAGATTTCAACCAGATCTTTGAAATTTGGCCCTACATGCCTAGAAAATCCTAAACATAGACTACACTATAGTATCATTAATGGGCACAGGAAACAAGCAGATGGGACTTCAAAGGGAGCTCCCTTCACTGGGGTTAGGATTTGGGAGGAGATGTACACCAGGAAATATAGCCCATAGCAAATTTATGTACCCCTGGAAAGATGAAGGACTGAGCTAATTTAGCCAGGTTTTTGAACCATTGGCTCCAGCTAGTCTGCTCCCCTAGAGGCAATGCAAAGCTAATACCTTCTGCCACAAAAATTGATTCGAATTCATTTCTTACCTCTAAGTATTTTTAAAGATCTGTTATTTACCCAGCCAGGCTAGAGACTGCTTTTACGTGTCTGTGGTGACCTGGCAGAAATACTTAGAAGGCAAGTCTCCCACAGCCTCTTAAAGGATGGATTTTCAGATAATGTCCATAGTTTCTTCTGAGTCCTGATATGCCCAGGAAGCTGCAATTAAGCCCAATCACAGATTTCCAGTTATTTCAGTCTTGTTAAAATTGGGGCCACTGTTTCCACACTGATCACATGTGCCTCAAGTTGGATTGTGAAGACTGAGCAATGGAAGCTCTTGCAAACCTTCAATTACAGCAGCCTTCGTAGGCACTGCTGCTATATACTAACAAGTAGTCATCAGCATCAACAGAAGACAGATTGACTAATAATTAGCAAAGGCAGAAGAGAGGGCTTCTGCAATGGTAAAATACAACAATTTGCTTTTCCATCACTTGCAATGGAGGTAGTTATGGGATATTGAGGCTCCATTGTCCCAAAGAATACTTGACACCGTGATTAGCCCTAGTAACCTTATAATATTTGATGAGGACAAGAAAAGTGTTTTTGTGACTAAAATCTTATTATAGTAATGATTCCACATAATAAGTAAGTACTATTTCTTCTGTATTTTGAATATGAATAGCAAGTATTTTCCTAGGCACTGGACTCATATTTTCTACCATTGTTAATTGTTTTTAAATCTCCTGTGTTTAGAAACAAAGCAATGGACAGAAATGTCTTACCACATTTTTTAGAGTGATCTTTCCACTAGAGACATGAATGTGGAGAAAATATAAAGAGATCATGGAACAATAAAGATGATGAAATGAGTTGAGGATGCTTAATTAGTGATGTCTCCTCTTTCAAATGACTCTGGCTTACAGGTTATAACCCTTACATGTTTAATCTACTTTCCCCACGGTATCCTCAGATTTACAAAAAAAAAAAAAGACATTATCTTATATTAAGAGATTTGAACATGAGCAAGATCAGATTGTCCTGGAACAAGCTACTGAAGAAAGTTGTATATTCCCTAGCCCTGGAGTTCTTTGAAAATACACTAGAAATCTTTCTGATCTATGTGGCTTAGCCAGTCACCACCTGAAATGTGGGAGGGGGTTGCTAGATTTCATGGCATCTGAAAGACTCAGCTCCAAATAAGATTAGAGTAGGAGTCAGAAGCTCTGGTTTTAATTCCAGATCTGCCTCTGTTGCTCATCCTTCATTCTTCGGTTTGTTTGTTTGTTTGTTTGTTTTTGTCTTTTTGGAGGAGGGAAGGCAGGGCAATTGGGGTTGTGACATGCCCAGGGTCACACAGCTAGTAAGTGTGTCAAGTGTCTGAGATCAAATTTGAACTCAGGTCCTCCTGATTTCAGGACCTGTGCTCTATTCACTACCCCACCTCACTGCTCCTCATCCTTCATTCTTAAAGAGGACCAATGACATTATGAGGGTGATGTCTTGATTTGCTTCCACTTACTAGCTATAATGTACTGGGCAAATGACAATCTCTCAGTCTTAGCTTCTTCACTTGTAAAATAGGTATAGTAATACCTGGAATATCCAATAGTCAGGGTTTTGTGAGGATTAAGAGAAACAATATACATAAAGTATAACAGAACCATAAAGTGTTTGATATGTGCTTATTTACACATATATGGAGATGTTGATGATGATAATAACTCATCTGTGGGATTTTCCAGGAAGATGGGCTCTGTGCATGCCAGAAATCACAAACATGTAAACTATAAGACTTGAAAATACATAGAATCATAGTTATTCTTAATTTAGAGATATACTCTATCTAATATCATTAATTGATTCCTTGAAGACACGACTTTGAGCAAAATGATATTGAGAGACACATAATTTCATTGAAGCACAGCTTACTTGAGCAGAACAAAACCCATTCAGGCAAAGAGTAGTAAGATCTCCAGTCAGTAATGACCCTCCCGTTGGACTTAGTTTTGTACTTCTCTAATGTACTTTTATGTTATTTCATATCCTACTTATCTGTGTATGTGCCTCATTCCCCTAATAGGCTATCAGAAAAATGAGGGCAGGGACTGTATGTTATTTAAACTTTCCATATCCCTTGATGCCCAGATTTATGTTTTTCACAGAATAGGAATTTAATAAATGTTTATTGAGTTGAATTGAATTGAGCTGGAGTGTCGTGGGCCAGGAGTATAATTGCTTGGCAGGGTTTGGTAATAGTATGTTTGATGATATTATTGCAGAATTATATCAGTCAGCTGATTTTTACAATAAAAAGTTGTGAATTGAGACTAAATTTTGAATATGGGAAGCCTGGATTCTTGAAATAAAAGCATATTCCTTTACAAGTGTTATAAATGTTAACTCTTATTTTCAACTACAGTATCCTGAATTTGGATTAAAAAAAAAAAGAATGCCAAGTATGAATGAGTTTCCTTAAATGGATGGGACAGAGAAAGGGCCTGTGATTCCATCAAGATAGAATCTCCCAATTGAGGGATCATCTGCCAGAACAAGTCAGTACCTTCCCTGCAACTTCATAATCTTAGTAAGTTACCTAGAGCACTGAGAGATTGTGTCATTCTCAGGATCACACAGCCAGTATGTGTCTGAAATTAGACTTGAACCCCATTCTTCCTGGCTCCAAGACCAGCTCTGCACCCATTATACTATGAAGTTTCCTTTAATGATTTTATTAAAAAGAAAAGATTTATAATTAGTAAAATTCTAAGCACTTCATAAATAGACTAAGATACTTAAACTTGAGATCTTTTATGTTATTTGCTTAGCTGATTCTCCATCATCAACAACAACAGTTTATTAAGCACCCACTCCTAGGCAGCTAGGTGGGGCAGTGAATAGAGCACTGGACTTGGCGTCAGGAAGACCTGAGTTCAAATCTAGCCTCAAACACTTACTAGTTATTTGACCCTGGGCAAGTCACTTAACCTCTCTTTGCCTGAATTTCCTCATCTGTAAAGTAGGGATGATGATAGAACTTTCCTCTCAGGATTGTTGTAAGGATCAAATCAGGCATTTATAAAGCATTTAGCAGAATGCCTGATACATAGTAAGACTATATAAAATGTTATCTGTTATTATTATTCTGTGCAAGAAATAGAAACCAGGGGTGGCTAGTTGGCACAGTGAACAGAGCACCGGCCCTGGAGTCAGGAGGACTTGAGTTCAAATACAGCCTCAGACACTTACACACACACACACACACACACACACACACACACACACACACACACACACACACACTAGCCGTGTGACCTTGGGCAAGTCACTGAATCCCAACTACCCTACCTTCCCCTCCCCAAAAAGGAAAAAAAAAAAGAAATAGAAACCAATAATCTCTAATTAGTGCAGAGGTCAAGTTCATTCTAACTCTTACAGAAGCACAGTTCTTCCTAATGTTCACATGTACCCTGACCAGTATCAGTGACAAGTACCATGAAAACATATTAGACAAAATAATAACAATTATTATTAGCATTTATGTAGCACTTAATATGTATCAGTTACTATGCCAAGTGCTCTGCAATTATTATCTCGTTTGTTCTTCACAACAATCCTGAGAGTTAGATGCAATTATTATCCCCATTTTACAGCTGAGGAAACTGAGACAGATAGGTTAAGTGACCTGCCCAGGGTTGCATAGTTAGGATGTATTAGAGCAAAGCTGATCAGAACTAGGCCCACCCAGGCAGGGAATCAAAGACCCCTCTCTCCCCAACATCTTTTTTTTTTTTTATATTTCTAATGTACTTATGTATTATTTTGTACCATAGTTACTTGTCTCTTTCCAAATTATCTCAAAGTCAGAGTTTGAAGCAATTTTACTGTAGATAGAAAGATGGATTTTTTTGGTCTGTCTTTTTAGAATTCAATAAAAGTGGCTTTCACTAAACTGATTATGAGGCAGTCTATGTTAGTTATTAATATCATAGAAATGAAATCAGTGGTTGTTCCCCACTTCAGGTCACCTGTGAATACAGGGAGACCAAATCTACAGCATCATGGACTGACTAAGCAGATGCAGTCTTGTGTATTGTCCATCATGATCACAAAGACCTGGCCTGTCTTAAAATTACCAGTGGTCAATTCAGTGTTTCTGTACCTGTAGATCTATTGGGCAAACCAGCGTTGGTAAACTGGCCCGACACATGACCAAAGGATGAATTTATTTTGCTTGACTATGCATATTTGTTATATGGGATGTGTGTATATATATATAATTTCCCCCAGTTATGGAGGGAGAAATATGGATGAGGTAGCTGTAAAGAGAGGGTGGGAAGGAGTGGATCAGAGAAAGAAAAGAGAGACATTGAAGCCCTGGCCATTGGTTAACATGAACATGAAGTACAGCCAGATCTTGGAGAGTGTAAGCTTCAAGTTCATGGCTTAAGTCATGAGCAGACTCTGTAGCTTCTGGTTACTCCCAGTTTCCCTTGTTTTGACTTCCTATTGCTAAATCACTCCCTACCACTACTGAAGTTAGAGCTTAATTCTGCTGGTTTGTCGCTCTCATGTCATTAAGCTAAATCCTAATGAACTTATGAAACTGCCTTCTTGTTGTCCCCTGAGAATCTAGGCTGCTTTCTCCTAGCTTCCATCTCATCCATCCTTACTGCTTGGTTTGGGAAAAAGTGGCTCAGTCTTATAAGAAGTGAGATGTTCTGGGGTGGCTAGATGGTGCAGTGAATGGAGCACTGGCCCTAGAGGCAGGAGGACCTGAATTCAAATTCGGCCTCAAACACTTAACACTTACTAGCCGTGTGACCTTGGGCAAGTCACTTAACCCCAATTGCCCTGCCTTCCCCCTACAAAAAGCAAAAAAAAAAAAAAAGAAAGAAAAACAAGGGAAATGTTCAAAATGGTGACCTCCCTTAACTCCCTGGGAAGGGAAGTCATACCAGTTTCCTGAATCTTCCTCCCAGTCCTGTACCTCTCCTCCGCTTCCCCCATTCTCATAAGATGAATCATGAACCTTTAGAAATCCAAACTCTAGAATCCTGTGCTTTACCCTACAGTTTTTTCAACTAGGGATCTCTTCCTTTCCCTCCATCCCCAATACCGGTGCTCCCTGTTCAAATTTTATATTCTGATTTTTGGGTCTATATTGATGTAGTGAGTTTATTTGCCAGCAGAACTTAATAAAACATGGTGTGGGTGCATCTAGGTGGTACAGTGGATAGGGCAATCAGCCCTTTAGTCCTGAGGACCTGAGTTCATATATGGCTTCAGACACTTACTAGCAGTGTGACCCTGGGCAACTCTTTTAACCCTGATTGCCTCCAAAAGCAAAAATAACAAACAAGCAAATACATGGTGGCAATATACCCCATGTATCTGTATCCAGCAATTTTACCAGCTAGAAACAATCACAGAGAAGTAAGATGGTTTTGAAAGTCATGTACCAAATTTTTTATATATTTTAAAAGAAAAGCAAACTGTATACCATGGAGATTCATGGTTTCTGTTATAATGCTCTTTTTCAGTTCTACTTTACATATGGAGATTTTGATCTTATATGAGTTTGTTAGGTTCAGAATATGAATAAATAAAAATTTTAACACACAAATCAATGACTAAACTGACCACAAATTTTAGACCCTTGTCTGGTTCATTCTTAATATGTAGATCCACTATTAGCAAACCCTGCAAATGTATTGAAGGATGGCTACAACCCTTTAAAATAGTTCTTTTGAGGCTATTGCACTGTCAGTACCTATGCCTTAATGTCAGCCACATCTAGAAAATGCTCTGGAATGGTCAAAGGTTGGATCAATATATCTCTATCACGTTATTGGGAAGGTAATTGAGATTACCAGTGATACTGACTGGGTCCATATTTTCCTATGTGTATACAAAAGACAACAGTGAAAATAAGTGATATGGTTAATAATGTACCAAAAACTGAGTACCAGTGAATAAAAATGATTTCTAATCTCATAATCACAATCTCATAACTCCCATTTGACCAACATCTATAAACATTAGTTTTAGAAAAACGATGTTCTTTCAACAACATGCTGCCCATCATGTTTAATTCGGTTAGACTGAATTATTTTGTGAGCTTACAGGTGACCTTTATTGTATAACATATAGCAATACTGGTTTTCTTCATGAGTTATAAGGGTTTAGAAAGTTGTACCAACATGTAGGAACCCAGCACTTTAACAAGAAGATGTAGAGTAAACCTTGGGAGTTGCATTTGTCAAGAAGCTAGGAGAACTGTTCATGCATACCCTGCTTCCAAGGCTTCATTGGCAGCGCAAATATAAAGAACTGAAAGGTCATTCTTCTTCCTACAGTATGATGGTTTGTTGACATATTTTGACACACAAGTACAATGCTGAAAGGTTTTGACCTTACTGCAACACAGAGGGACTTGGGGCTAGTAAAGCTATCTGACACTCATTGAATTCCTCTTTCCTTCTCCTTCCTCATAGAAATCTACACACCTCAAACACAAGAGCATCACCCTTCCAGACAGGGCAAATGAGTGGCTTTTGAAATTGATCTTTAATAAACCCTTTTTCTCCCTTTTGTTTTTGCTTCAGCCAAGCCAAAATCTCATGTGGGCATTAATAACAAATTCAACAATCTTCATTTGTATCTCATCTATTTAACTTCATGAAAGTAATGTTTGGGAGAGAAAAACTAAAGGATCTGGGAATCTTATAAAATGCCCAGTGTTTAACTGCCTGTCTTTATTTTCATGAGAAAAACAAATTTTTCATGGATTTTAATGACTGGGGTCTCTGAAAGACAGAGACAGAATCCGTGTTCTACATAGCTCTTAAAGTAACTGCCTGTAGATAAATGGACCATTGGTGTTTGGAGAGGTTGAGCTGTTAGCTGCTGAGGCATGGGGAATCCTTAGATAAGAAATTCAGAGCTAGAAGAGATCAAATCAAATCCAGCCCCCTCAATTTACAGATGAGGAAACTGAGAGCAAAGAAATGACTTTTTCTAGGGTTACATAGCTAAGGCAGGAGCTAAACACACAGAGAATTTTCTGCCATATGCAAATATACCCCCACTCACCCATCATTACTTTTCCCTGTTATAAAATGGAGTGCTAAGATATGCCACTTTCACTTGAAGTGTTTGATATATAAAGCAAACATTATTTTGAATTGAAATTTCAGGTTGCCTAAATAATCTCTGTCACTATGTATATAGGTAGACATCCACAACTTTTATCATTTATATTTCAAAATATGTAAAAAAAAATAAATTCTGAATACCCTAAGTGATGTTCTTCTGGAGAAGCTGATAGGAAAGCATTTTTTCTCCACTGCTATTCCAGCTAGGGAAATAAAAATAATTATAATAATTTTCTTTGAGCATTATTTAGATTATACTTTTGTTAGTGTGAAAATTAAGGAGAGTTGGGGTATCATAATTCACTGTACTATGTTACCCAAGGAGTGGAAAACACTAATAAAATCCACATTCTGTTATTTCAGCATGATAACTTATCTTGGACAAAAGTCTTGTAATTTAAGTTATCTATGTACTTTGGAGTCTGAACTTAGGGCTTAACTTACAAAGGCCCTTAACATCTATGTTGGAATGTTTATCAACTATCCAGTGGTACCCAGGATATTTTTTGCATCTTTGAATTATTTCTCTTTTCTTTTTCTCTGCTCTTTCAAACATCGTCACATCACCAAAGACTAACTTATATTCCAGACAGAGGGCTTTCAGCTCCAATCTACAT
Organism: Petaurus breviceps papuanus; assembly: GCF_028583685.1. Classification (NCBI taxonomy): domain Eukaryota; kingdom Metazoa; phylum Chordata; class Mammalia; order Diprotodontia; family Petauridae; genus Petaurus; species Petaurus breviceps. Next base: position 1,306,729 of record NW_027186296.1, on the reverse strand, counting down.
TCCCGCAAGGCTTCAGCTCCCATTTTCCTGGTGTTTCTCATTCAGATTAGACGTCTAAGTTTGTGTACTATAGAAACTGACAGCACAGATCTTGCTATGCCTTGCCAAAGGCCTGGTCACAGATTCTCCACTGTGTCAAAACAGAGTAACCCCCATAGACCTTACCTTTCAACATTTCTTGTAATTTTTAATTGACATTTACATCTGACAGTTTGAATGTACTTTGCATTGTAGAGTCTTTACATAGGAATAGTTAAAAACCTCTTTCCACTTAACTATTACATCATATAATGTTACTTAACAATGACAGGTTTTAGTGCCAAAACTCAGGCAACTAAACCCTTTTCTCTCACCATTCTCCACTTGCCACTACTGCCCTCTCACTAATTCTTCAAATCCATAAGAGATCCATTTTAAATGGCAACAGCATAATTGAAAGAAAGAAAAAAATCCTGACGTTCAAAAATGACTAGTACATAAATTGCTATGGAGTTAAATGTGTTTTTTTTTACACCATACAAAACATGAGATTTTAAACTCTGCTGTATTCAGCATCTGCGGTTTTCTTTCTTCAGACACTGCCAGACACAGTAAGTCCATGGTGGTGCTAGTGTTATAGATATTCACCATTTTGTGTCCAGAGTAAACCATGTGTAAGGTCCTGTTGTTTCACTAAATTCCAAGACCTTTTCTTAATTTTCAGTAAACCTTCTTTCTTTATGGGAGGAAGGGGGAATAATTTTCTATCAGTTAGCAATAATTTGTTAGAGTTGATCATAAGTGTCAGGAAGCAAGGACCCAGCTGAAGCATTTTGTCACCAATAATGCAGTTTTCCTTCTAATTAGTTAATTTACATTTTATAAATTAAGGGCAAAAATCAGATGGAAAATAATATCATAGCATTAACTGACCTATATTTGTATCTGCCAAATTTAAGTTAATTAGAAATTTAGATGCTGTTTGTTTTATGTGTCAAAAAAGCTCATCTTTTTTTCTTTTAAAAAAAATCTAGACACACTTTTTTCCCCAGCATTTATCATCTAAATAATAGTCTTGCCAAGATGGCAGCCTCATAATAAACTCTTTTCAGTGGAGTGATGGGTAATGAAGCTTGCTTGTGAAGGCAGCGAAAAATGTTGTCTAGCCAAATGCGTGAATATGATGGCTAGAGAATCAGTGGACTTTCTCAGTCATCAATCTTTTTAGTAGCCTCTTATACATCTGAATATTTTGATAGATGATCTAATAATTGAGTTATCTATCTTTCTAACTATCAGAATTGCATAAAAATTATTCTCACATGCTACTGAATATTAAATATATTAGGCATCCAGTAAATTTTTCATAAAAGGGCCAAAAGGTGAAGCATTTTTGTTATTCCATAAACACTTCTTAATATAGTGAGTGGGAAACTCTCCAGAATATTCAACTGTTAATTCACTCTGAAAGAAACCAGTTTATAAATCAAACCAACAAAATAAAACAAAAGATAACCAAAAAATGACCTTACGATAAAGTTAGTGAAGCCAATGACTCTGAATGGTTAAGTGCAGAATTTAAGTACAGTCCAGTAGTGTAAAATGGATTGCATTAGGAGATCTAATGAACTCAGAAATCTTGTAATGGGCACTAATAGTGTCATTGTGGACTATCCATTGTCGTTATTGATAAGCTCTTGGTTTTCCTGTTTTGAGAGAGAGAGTATTGGGATAAAAAAAAATTGCTTATGGCAATTCACCTAGTGAAATAATATTTCCTGATTTTCTTTTAAGTTTGAGAAGGCTCAAGCCTTTATTTCTTTCTATCAGTTTGTGTGTTTGTTTGGTGATACTTTACCATGACTAAGTTTTTACATCTCCTTGACACCAAACTTGCTGTCACCCTAAATGGAAAGGTAGCAAAGAAAACAGATCAAAACAAAAGTTGTTCCCCTCCTCAGCCCTCCCCCCAGCTTGACTTCCCTGCCTTCCTCCTTTCAAGGTGACTTTGCTGTCAGGGCTTCCCAGTCGTAACAAACAAGAAAATAGCCCTATCCCAATAATACTGTGTATTTGTTTTCAGTTTGAAGTGTTACCAACCCTGAACATCTTGAAAGGCACTCAAATTAGCAGTTTAGGTCCTACCTTGTAAATTGGATTTCTATTAGCAAGTCCTGATGATAGCTCTTCATCAGTGGGATGGGAAGAAGTTGCTATCAATAGCCCTAGCACTCTAAATACCTTTCTCGCCCTCCCCCCCATACCACATTTATTGTAAGTCTCTCATCAGAAAGCTGTGCATGCATGCTGAGATCACTAGGATTAATTGCTTTCTTTTGAAAAAAAAAAACCTTAAAATAAGTGCAGCAACTGTTTTTGCTTTTCAGTGCAAGAGCAGGGAGTAAAATGCAAATTGTACAGATATACTAGCTCAAGATGTAATAAAAATAGGCATTTCTTAGGGCCTGGTGGCTTTATAGTTCCTAAAGGTCTTGTTCAGCCTACAAGTACAAAAAAAAAGGGCCCAGTAGCTGAGTGTTAAAAATCAATTAATTCAGTGAATTCAAGCTTTTATTTACTTCTGTATTGTTTTAATCTTTGTTTTGTTTTGTTTTTTTTTCCCCCCTGAATCTGTATCAAAAATAAGCACTGGGAGGACCTTACCAGTTGTAGGAATTTCACTGAGTTATAGCTGAGAAATGAGCTCCTCCTTGAGATCTGAAGCTTTAGCATTATATAATTTGAATTGAAATATCAGTATTATCTATGCCTAAGAATATATCTGCTTCTAAAATATCTGCTAAAATCAACATTTTTCAAAAACAAGATGGCCATATTGGGAATTTGTTTTTTGAGGGGGGATGGTCTTTTCTTAATCAAAGTAGCAAACATCTGTGTTCTTTCTGCTCTCTCTTTTGATTAGCATGGCCTCATCCATCACTGGTCTTTGATATGAACACCCAGAAGTCATGTCCTTTTGTTTTAAATGATAAATATGCCTTTGTCATGAATACACATTGGCAACCCAGGATTTACATCTGAATTGTCAAAGTGTAACTGCACAGCTTCAGTGATGAGTGACATTATTAGTGAAATAAAGAAGTTTTTAATTTGTCATGGATAATGCTTAGATGGTGACATTGCAAGACTGTTGGTTGTGGCACTGGAAAAAGTTGTCCTTCATTAACTATTTTTTCAAGATTTGTCATTTATCAACGAGAGGCAATCTGCTGCAGGAAGGGTCTTTGCAAACATTTCAGTTTTCCTGCCTTCTACTTGTCTCTTCAGGTTTGACTATTTAGGTCTGATGTCTAGTTAGTTCTTATCAAAACTATTGCTATCTGAAGTACCGGCCTTCTCTACTAGTCAAAGTACCAACATCTGGATTTTCTTCAGTCTAGCTAATATTATTAAATAAAGTTCTTCTTTAAACTTGAGCTGGTCTTTCAGCGTCTGTCAATTATATCTAAATGAATGTGTTCTTAGAGGTTTTGTTCTCACTCATTTGTGACATTCACACACCAGCACGTGTATACAAAAACATTTTGTACATGCATAACCACACACATTATGGCATTTAAATAGATAAGTACAAAGTGTAAGATATAGTATTATACTCTAAGTGCATAAATAATCATAGGGAACTTCTGCCTAGCAAATGTTACTTTTCTTTTTTATTTTTGCTCTCAATTAGGACCATTTATACACGATCAGTTAGAAATATGAAACAGTATGGCAGCCTTGCTCCTCTTTCCAACCCACAAAAAGAAAAGCTGATTTTAGTACATTGGGGAACATTTTAAAGTATTTTTCCATGTTATACAAATATAAATACTTCAGTTAATTTTAATTTAAACTTGTTGGAAGTGTTCCTTAATGACAGAAAGATAGCAGTGAATGCCACAGATGACAAAGGGTTTTTTAACTATTTGGAGACAAGAAGAAAATCAAAGAACAGATAGAAACATTTGCTGGAAACATTTGCTGGATAAAGCAATGATATTAATCCAAAGGGAAGAACTATTGAACTCCTGTTTTACTTCTCTATTCTCTACCAAAGAGAGTGATATGCATATTGGGAAATACAGAAGAATGAATAGCTAATAGAGAATTGAAAACAAGATGATGATGATATTTGTTCATATATGTATTACAATTTTTATGAGATAAGTAAGGATATGATAAGAGAGATTCAAGCTATTCTCAAGAAATTCAAGTCAGCCTGGCCCGGATTAACTACATACCAGGGCTATTGATGGCATTTGAGTATTTGTGGAGAACAGCAGATTAACAAATGTTAAGCCATTTTTTAAAGGGAAAGAAAATAGCTTCTTCAATTTTTAGGACAATGAGCTTAACATAGCTCTTATGAAAATTCTTTCTTTCTTTCTTTCTTTCTTTCTTTCTTTCCTTCTTTCCTTCTTTCTTTCTTTCTTTCTTTCTTTCTTTCTTTCTTTCTTTCTTTCTTTCTTTCTTTCTTTCTTTC
>NW_027186296.1:1260881-1302164 GCF_028583685.1 Petaurus breviceps papuanus | reverse complement strand
TCTTTCTTTCTTTCTTTCTTTCTTTCTTTCTTTCTCTTTTTCTTTTTCTTTTGCCTTTGGAGAGCAATTGGGGTTAAGTAACTTGCCAAGGTTACACGGCTAGTTTTTTTTTGTGGGGGTGTTAAGTGTCTTAGGCAGGAACTGAACTCTGGTCCTTCTGACTCCAGGGTCGGCGCTTTACTCACTGCACCACCTAGCTGCCCCTCTTATGAAAATTCTAATACTTATAGAAGGAAATGGTTTGTTGGCATTTGGAGAAGGAAGCAGAGGTCACTGTAAGCCATTTGAGGTTCATCAGGATCAAACCATAGGGTACTGTTCTCTCTGTTTTTTACAAAAAGAGTATACTGGTAGTACAAGAGAATACTGTGTGCATAGTATAGCTATATTTCAGTAGAGCATTTCTCTACCAAGGAAAGAGGTACTCGGATGAGGAACTATAAAAGAAAGAATAATTAATGGAATTGAAACCCAAAATGATGATTAAACTATTTACTTTTATATATGTTTCACTTTTATGAGATAAGTAAAGTGATGTTACAGGAACTTACAGGGATGGACCTGGCTCACAATGATCTCTACTTACTTCTCAGAATGTCCTTATGGACCAGGTGATAGTACAATTCAGTAAACAGTAACTGCTTGAATGACCAGATCTAAAGAGAAGTAATTATGAGATCAGTGTCAACCTAAAGAGAGGTCATAAGCAAAGTGCCACAGGTTCACTGTCTGTGACCCTTTTGTGTTCAATGTTTTTATCAATGAATTAGATTACTTCAATGGCGTGCTTGTCAAATTTGCAGTAATATATTTTTGCTTTTACATTATATATACTCAAGTGTATATATACATTTATAATGTGTTTTTATATATACATATATATAATTTTACATAAACTAATACATCAGATGTTAGAATAGGGATCTCAAAATATATTGACAAGTCGTACTAGTGAGACAAAACAAGTAAAATGGTATGTGATCATGATAGATATGAAGTCTGGCACTTAGATTAAAAGATCAAATGTACAAAATGGTGGAGATAGACAACAGGTTATGCAAAATTATGTAGGTGGGAAAGGATAAGAGCTGTATGAATCAGCAGTACGATATCCCTGTCAACAGTGTGATCCAACATTCAGAAACAGAAATGCTGTCTTGATCTGTGTTAAGAGAGACATGAGCTCCAAATAATACATTCCTGCTGGCTAGACCACATTTGGGTCATTGTGCTCCATACTGAGGGGCAGCTAGATCTTAACAGTAGATAGAATGCTGGCCCTGGAGTTCAGAGGACCTGAGTTCAAATCCAGCTTCAGACACTTACTAGCTGTGTGACCCTGGGCAAATCACTTAACCATGTTTGCTTTAGTTCTTCATCTCTAAAATGAGCTGGAAAAGGAAATGGCAAACTGTTCCAGTATCCTTGCCAAGAAAACCCTGTATGGGGGCAGCTAGGTGGCACAGTGAATAGAGCACTGGCCCTGGAGTCAGGAGGACCTGAGTTCAAATCTGAACTCAGACACTTGACACATTTACTAGCTGTGTGACCTTGTACAAGTCACTTAACCCCAATTGCCTCACCTTCCCCCCTCAAAAAAAAAAACCCTGTATGAAATCAGGAAGAGTCAGTCACTACTGAAAAAAATGACTCAACAACAAGTTTTGTAGTGAGCAGCACACTTTAGAAAAGACATTGGCAAGGCAGAGTTTGTCAAAAGTGAAATGGGATGGGGCGGCCAGGTGGCTCAGCAAGCAAGAGACCAGCTCCAGTGTCGGGATGACCTGGATCAAATCCGGGCTCAGATACTCAGCACCACACCCAGAAATAATAACTGGCCGTGTAACCTTGAGCAAGTTACTTAACCCCAATTGCTTTAGAAAAAAAAAAGGGAAATGAGTTGCTACAAGAGTTAGTAAGTCCCTTGTCAGTGATTTTTAGGCAGAGCACTTTTGAAAGTGCTATAGCAGAAATTTTTAGTCAGTTACAAGTTAAACTAAATGATCTCTGAGGTCTTTCATCCAATGGTTATTGCAGGTATTGCATTCTTATGTTATACATGGAAATTGTAACCTCTGTATGCATTGAATACAGTGGGTCATTTTTGTGTCAGGCAAGAACTTCATAGGAAGTCACACAATCACAAAATCCCATGATCCCCAGTTTGGAGGAAATCCCTGACATCACCTTGTCAAGAATTCCCTCCATGACATCTCCAAAAGTGATCATCCCACTTTAACTTTTCCTCTCAGGAGAACTTGAACTTTTAGGAAGTATTTTTCATTTCATCAAGGTGAAATATGCTTCTACAACTTTTACCCATCACTCCAGGAGCCAGGAACAGATCCTCTCCAACATGGCAACTCTTCAGGTGCTTGAAATCAGTCATCCTCAGATGTAGGTGGTCTTCTTTATGCCAATACAACTGGTTGAAAATTAGAAGAAAGAATATTTTAATGAAGTGATGTCAGATAACTAGCCCGACGTTTTTTTTTTTTTCCCATTTCATTGAATTGACTGACTGCACTGATCAAAAGAGTCCACAAAGTACACAGACAAAACAAAAGGGACTTTTAATTTAGAAGGCTAGAGTATTCCAAAAAAAGATGATTGGTTTGAATGAGTAGGTATCACCCAATAGTCACTTAAATCTCCCTATTATTATTATAACCCTTCTAAATTATTCCCTGTATATGATTGCCTTCTCTTTAGTTTTCTTTATTATTTATACCTTTGGAAATTGATTATCCATTAATAATATTTCACTCAGTTAGGTGTTTAGAGAATTCAAGCACCAGCAGGTTTTTTTTTTTAAGTAATCATTTTCTGAGTCATCAAGATAGAAAACAATTGTTTAGCAACTTGAAAATCTCACCCATGCCCAAATACATTACTGGAAATTTTTCTACTGTCGTGTAAGTGTGAGTTTTTGAGACCCTGAGGCTCTCAACCCAACTTAAAGACAATGATGCCAGTGAGCTTCTGTCCAGAGTTAATCAGCTGCAGAATTTGTAAACTGCACATGTGTCAAAGTTGAAAATGTTAGCACTCTAATAGAAGCTTGAAAAGGTTAGATCTGATAAAAGCCGTCAGCAGTTAAAGAAAGTGATTTATGGGAATGTAATGACACAAAATGCCTCATTTATCACTCATATATAGATAGGTTAAGGTTCCTGTGTCATACTTTAAAAACTTGACCACTTAGAATTGTCAAAATAGGTACTTAATTGCCCTTCATCCATTTCATTTTGAATTTTCTTCATTTGAATTTTGGTAATGTTTGCCCCAGATAGCTTTACTGTTGTAAATTTCATGTGGTTCCATTTAAGGTCATTCATTTTTCAGATTTTAAAACTGTACATCACCGATCTGTTTTGAAGTTTTATTAGCTAAAGCTGTGGAAGGGAGGAAACTAATATAAGTCTTTATTTGTTAATTTATATTTTTATTTAACACAAATGCCATGAGAATCAGTTAAAGTACCACTTTCTTTTTTCTAACACTTCTATTTTTCATCAGCATTTTATTACCTTCTACATTCTGGAGGTATATTTCTACAGTTAAAAGTGCAACAGGATATTTTTAAAAGTTAACCAATTTATGACTATGCAATTTTAGTAACTCAACTTAATATTTAGTTCCACACAAATTAAGCTTAATGAAAACCTGCCCTTCTTGTTAACTGATCCTAAGGGGAAAAAAAGGAAAGAAAAAAACTTTAAGAGAAATGGACATCTGTATTTCTTGAGTAGATTGATTCAAAAACCATAGTTGTCCTTTAAAAAAAATTAGATATCTTAAGTCTTTTTTCCCCCAAAACTGGAGCTATGAGTATTTGAGTACTTATTTTAACAATAATATGGCAACATATTACCATTAATACTAGTTCATTCTGGTGTATCACATGCTTCCCAATCGGAATTATTTTAAATGTGTTTGCCTGTGTGCATCCTTGTGTAGGGAGAGAAGCAAGAAAAATGAAAGACTGCAAGTTTTGTGAATCACCATGGTTTAAAACTCTTCCTTAATCTGAAGATAGATTCTTTTAATGGCTTCAAGGAAAAAAAAAATCTATCATATCACCAGATGTTCCATATTGACTACATTAGTCCTTTCTTTTCTATAGAAAAAAAAATAGACTTAAAAATTTTTTGGCAGATTTTACAATTTATAAACCCAGTTGTACAGTATTCTGTTTGTCCGGCAGTGACCTTCCAGGTCCAGTTGAAAAAGAAGTCAGAAACATTTGTCATGTCTTCTTGAGCTTCTCCAGAACTAACTATTGTCAATGTAAAAGATTGAACAGGTTATTATTTACAGTAAAAAATGAGATTTAGCCTTAAAAGTTTGTTTGCAGTGATGCTTTTGTAGCTGACCTTAATTTAAAAAAATCTAAGTAGCATTTCAGTTAACTCCCCAAGTCTATCCAAAGATACTCATATTTTAAAATTATCTCACTGACAAAATTTAGACCCACCTGGCTTTAATAGGGTAGTGAAGATTAATTTCATATTTCACAAATATTTTCTAAGTAGGAAAATTTAGACTTTCATTTATCACTCAAGAAAAACATTAACATCCTATTTATGCTTTTTAAAAAGTTCATGACAATAAATAGTACAGCGAAAGGCCGTTGTTAAGAATTCAAATATGTGAGTCATTAGCAATATATTATAGCCCTTCTATAGAGAGAAAACCAGTTCTGAAAGTTGAATAAATCTTACACCCTTAAAGTTTGTTTTCATTATTTTTATAAACATACTTTGCCAAGTTGGAACTGCGGTCCCTCTACTTCAGACAAATGAAAATAGCTCCAAAGTTTAAGTTAAATTAAGATAAATAGACTTCTGTATAGCTGCCTCTATAATCAGGGAAGTTATTTATAGATCTTAATTAAGACTTCAATCCTTTTAGATTTTAAAGTACAATCTTATTTATTTGGCTGTTTAAATCACTGTACACAATTCCCCATGCTTAAAGCAGAAGAAAACTCAACCTCCCAAACCTCTTTAAACCTCTGTAGGTTTTGGGGGGGTGTATTCTTAATATGCAATTATAGTTTATTTCAACAGAATGTTATATTTTCAGAGTTTCATAGATGATATATATTAAGGAAACCAGAGAGGCCCGAGCTCCACCCTATTTTTTCCATAGAGTCATCATATGATGGTGATTTGAGGGTTGATTTTTTTTACATCCACGATTAGAACACATTCACATTGTATATGTTTATGTGGATGCCAGAGTCAAAATTGTTTCATTCCATGAATCTTAACAGTGTGCTCTTTTAACAACTATGAGGAAATGTATTAAAATGCCTTAATTACAGGGCAAGAAGAAGAGAGAGCACAAGTCTTTTAGCATATGATCTTTCAATTGTTCACTAAAGGATAAAGAGAGCATTCAAGCGTGGTTTAGATAACTGTCAGCAATAATAAAACGCAAGGTACTTTGTGGAGCCTTTAAAGACCTTTCTGGGAAATAGATTTAATTAAAAAGTAAAATAGACTTTTCATTTCAAAGAAATCTAAAATGTTATAAAATTTCATAGTGTTAATACATTAGTAAGGATACTGCATGTTACTGTGGATAAAGGAAAAGTTATCTGTGAAGCTATTATGCTTGAATCACAGAACAGTGAGTCTTATAAATATTTTTTTCTTTAAGGTTTGATTTAAGAGTTAGAATCATAATGCATTAAAATGGTACTTACTCCCCTCCTCCCACTTCCCCAAAAGGGTTTTTCTGCTTTGGATTCTTACTTTCTATTTCAGCATCAAAATGAACTGTGACCTTTGTTAGCCACATTATTGCATCCCAAGCCCCATTACCAAAAATTGAAGACCAGAATGATCAGTGAAATCCATTTATGCATTGTTCATCATAATTAACATGTTTATACACACTCTGTTCTCATGTTAGAGAGACACTAGCACAAAATAGTATACCAGAAAAATTCCAGGGTATGTTTCGAAATGTTGATTAATTTTTCTCCCTCGAATGGAGCACTTTGGTTTTTTTTTCCCTAGTTATTTTCACTTTTCTGTCAAAAAAAGTGAAAGCTCATTTATTTCCCTTTTGAGTTTAGTAAAAAAAAAAAAAACCCTAATTAACACTGTGTCTCAGAGCAGCATTGAGCTAGATTGCTTTTGGCAAACTAGAGACAGGTTAACCTGACTATGTGATAAGTAGTTGTTTATAAATAACCCTGACTTGTTCTTCTTTGAGCTCTTGGATTTCTGCCTCCACCTTATCTTCTGTGAAGGTTTTTATAAGCTTGGTTTGCTTTCTTCCTAAAACAGATCTATCAATTAGACTGGCCAGTTGTTTAGTCATAGTCCAGTACTAAGGGACTTGATGTTCAAATTATCTTTAGTTTTAAAGGGAACTTCATTCAGAATTGAATCAATCCCACAGAAATCTGAACTTTCAACTCAATACTCGTGTTCTGTTCAGAAATTGTTTTAATGTGCATGTTCTTATTCCTAGTTCCAGAGCAATCCATTCACTGTTTAATTTTTTTTTTTCCCCTTCAATTGTATACCACTTAGGACCTTATTAAATCTCCCAATAACTAGAATACTATTTAAGGTAGAGCTAGAGAATGATATGTTTATAATATGGGGAGATGATTTGCAATCTCTCTTACTCATAAATATTGATGATGATAATAATATAAAGAAACTCAAGCTTTCCTTAGGAAATTTAGAACTGACATCCTTTTGAAGTTAGTCTTTAGTTTATGCTAGGCCCAATAACTACTTCACTTCTGACTGAAGTAACTTAGTAGCATTACCACAGAAGCTCAGTTTTGAGATAAATGACGCTTCTGTTTAATGTGAGGGATCATATGGCTTACTATCTACTTATTCATTTATCATGATATTCTGTGCAGAGTTATGTATGTTGCTTATTGTGTCTATATAATATATTTTTAGAAATGATATTTTTATATTTAGTCTTAAACATATTAGTCACCATAATTACTAAATATAAATATTTTACAATAAAAAGTCGTCATACATAGGCATTCACATATAAAGCATCTCAAGTTACTTCTGAAGAGCATATGTTAATGCATTTTTAAAATCAGTGCTTTCTTTGTTATGATTCTACAATGGAATCCTTACATTTTTCTCAGCACTTTTTTCAAAAGTTGTGTTTAGTTGTTTTACTGATATTAAACTTAACTCCATAGCAGCTGACCCTGTTTTCAGATTTTTTTAAAAAAGATCTCCATTGCTTATAAATAATCAAACATCAAACCATGCAAAACATCAGCTACCCAACAAATCCAAAAATACTGTTTGCAGGGTGGGCAAACCACTGAAGAATGTGGTCATATTTGAGTATGATATCTCATTTGTTTAGAACTTGCTGATTTTATAATCAAAAGCATAAAATGAAGCTTTATCAGATGCTAGATTTATGGGGAAAGGACTTGATTTGTGTCTTTGGTTAAATGTCAATTTCACTAGCTCTGTTACCAGGGGAAAATCATTTCACTTCTGAGTCTGTTTCCTTTGTGAGAAATGGGAAAAATAATAATAACGATAACAACAATAATTGCTTTATAGAGATGTAAAGTTAAAGTAAAGACCTAATGAGATAATGTTAGTTTTTTTAAATGCTTTATAAATTTGAAATTACTGTGTGAATGTCATTTGTAACTAAGTTGTCTCCTCTGTCTTAATACAATCCAGTTAGCTTTGCATAGAGAAAGATTCTATTTCTTATCCTATAGACTACATTCCAGGATCCTGATCAGATATTAAATAGTCTTACTGCCTACTTTACTGAGAAGGTCAAGTCCATTTGTTACAAGTTCCTTGGTAGGCCTTCCTTTTCACCTCAGAATTTCTTGGTGTTCTCACCCATTTTTTCCTCCTTGTCTCTAAAGAAGAAACATTCTTCCCCTCTCTAAGACTAATACTTGCACTTTTACTCTATTCTATCCCATCCCAACAAAGGTATTGACAATTTCAAAGAAAATGAATAATTGATGGGGGAATTTTCTTCTCACTTCTGACTTTTTTCCTTCTGTTTATCTAGGCTTCCCCGATCTTAAGAAATCCTTCCCTTAACCACTTATCTCTTTTTCCTTTCACCACCAAGCTTCTTGAAATAGCAATCTATATTCAGCCATCTCTACTTTTTTTTACCACCATCCAAGTTTTTTTAACTTTTGCAATCTGACTTCCAACAACCATTCTACTGAAATTTACCCTTTCAGTTATCACCCATGATCTCTGTATCTTCAAATCACCAAACCCATTGCCTTTTTCTTTTTTCCAGTAACAATCCTTCTTGGCCTTTATTTTTGCAAACATTGTTGACCACACTCGTCCTCTCTTCCTTGAAACGCTTTCTTGCTTTGTATTCTGTTCCATTTCTTTATCAAGAAATCAGAATGTTAAAATTGAAAGGGTCATATATATTAGTTTGATAAGGAGATTAACCCTCAAAAATTCAGTAAACATTAAGTAATAAGATTTTCTCAAAGTAGATTTATCATTATAGCTTCCACTGGGATCATCAAATTTTTTTTACTATAATAAGATATAATTCCAGATCTATAAATTTCTCTCTGAAATCTGTCCTTCCTGGTAGTTCTGATCATTTGTGGAGGTCCTCTTATCTCATATGTTTGGTTGGAGAAGAAGAAATTGGCCAAAGATGATAGATAAATCCAACCCTGATTCTTTATTAAGATTTTGTAAGGGCACATAAAAATGATGTCAGACAAAGGTTGTAGGACTGCTTTGGGCTTTAATAGAAAGTTATCCACCCTACAAAGCTAGGCCTTATTTTTTCATCATTTTCTTTTTTTTTTTTTTTTGCTTTTTTGTAGTACAATTAGCGTTGTGACTTGCCCAAGGTCACGTGGCTAGTTTTTATGTTAAGTGTTTAAGGCAAGATTTGAACTCAGGTCCTCCTCACTCCAGGGCCAGTACCCTATTCACTGTGCCATATGGCCACCCCTTTTTCATTATTTTCTAACAGCCCTAAATTTCTATTTACTTAGATGAACCAAAAGGGACTTGTTCTTCCACAAGACAATTTATGCCATCTCATTAGTGAAAAAAGCTTTCCTTAGTTTGCAGTTGGTTCTTTTGCCTTTCTTCCCACACACCATCTACATATCCAACTATTTCATTATATTTTTTCATAGGGTGACCATGAATTTGTCATTTTTGTTTTCCTCTTTCGTCATCTTAAATGACTAACTGAACATGTTAGTATTCATTCCTCCAGTCACTCTCCTCCCCTTTCCAGGTAAATTTGTTCAGTAAAATTGTTCGGGTAATGACACATTCCTAAATGTATGATACTATCTTGTTTCTTCTTCCCACTTCACTAATAGCTATTTTGTTTTCCTTGGCTGGTTCCTCTTCCTTCTTCTTCTTCTTCTTCTTTTTTTAAAGCAATCGGGGTTAAGTAACTTGCTCAAGGTTACACGGCCAGTTACTTCTGGGTGTGGTACTAAGTATCTGAGCCGGGATTCGATCTCCAGGTCATCCCAACACTGGGGCCGGTGCTCTTACTCACTGAGCCACCTGGCCGCCCCTCCTCTTCCTTCTCTTGCCTACTAGACATAGGTATTCAAGGATCTTTTCTTTCTTCCAAGTGATGGATTTGAACTACTGCCTCTGTCCAAATGATTCAAGCCTAACCTCTCCATCTCAACCCCATATCTAGTGTTCAGTTTTATATCTCTACCTATACTCCTAACCTGGGTCTCAGCTATCACTGTCAGAACTTCAAACTGCTTTAGTCCTTGAAATAGGCATTGTATGGATACTTTTTTCAAAAAAGAGGAAAATAACCACTCCACTTTGTGGTATACCGTTTTCATCTGGTGGCAGGGCTTCTGGTGATGAGCCTCTAAACTTCACCAGACTAGACCTTAGGTCATACTCTGTCTTTTAGCTCATATTTGGAGACTTTCTAGCTTGGTGTGACTGGTCAGAGCTTTTATTCTTTGAAGGCCCAGAGCCATATCCATGACATTAATGAGACATCAGAGTAGTATTTGAGTAGACCACAAAGACCCACATTAAAAGGGGAAAAAAAATAAGGGTATGAATAGAAAGATCATTCAGGGTCTTTTCAGCACACTTTCCAAGCATTTAGAGTGTTCTTTTCTCACAGTCTTGTGGTGCCACGAAGTTAAAAGACCTAAGTTTGAATCTCACTTCTATTTTAAAACTGTGATGTCAGGCTAATCACTTACCCTCTCTAAGACCCATTTTCCACATCCTTCAAATAAGCAAGTTAGGTTAGATGATTTTTTTAGGTCTCTTGCAGTATATGAAGACTTTATCTTAAACATCTAGTTTGTCTTTAAAAAAAAAATCATAATCCAAAATATTGCCTTTTAATTTTCTTTTTTAAAATTAGTCTTCAATAATTCCAAAATACTCATGATTGGGGTGGCTAGGTGGCACAGTGAATAGAGCACTAGCCCTGGGATCAGGAGGACCTGAGTTCAAATCCAGCCTCGGACACTTCACACACACACACACACACACACACACACACACACAAAACTAGCCATGTGACCTTGGGCAAGTCATTTAACCCCAATTGCCCTACCTTACCCCCTCCAAAAAGCCCCCCCCCGAAAAAAAAAAGTCTCACAATGAAAAAATGCTAACCTTATCCAAAGAAAGAACTATGGAATCTGAATATAGATTGAAGCATGATATTTTCACTTTTTTTTGTTTTGTTTTGTTTCTTTCTCATGATTTTACCCTTTGTTCTGCTTTTTTCATAACATGACTAATGTGGAAATATATTTAATGTGATAGTGCAGATATAATATATATCAGATCACTTGCTGTCTTAGGGAGGAGGAGAGAGGGCAGGGAGAAAAATTTGGAACTCAAAATTTTACAAAAATGAACATTGAAAACTATTTTTACATGTAATTGGGGAAAAATACTATTAAATTAGAAAAAAAAAAAAGGAAAAGAAAACCAGTCTTCAGAAAAAGAACAGGAAACTTTTTTTTGCCCTGAATGTGTTCAGAGTTTTGTTTTGTTTTGTTTTGTTTTACCCTTGATCTTTCATATCCATTAAAAAAGATCATGCTCCAATTGAAACTGTAGCATTGTCAAAATGATTTACCCTGGGAACATTGAAAAAGTTTTCCTTTGCTAACAAAAATCATGATTCTGGTATACGTGGTCTATTTGAAAGAAAGAATTTTGAAAACAAGGGAGTTAACATAGAAAGGGGTAAGCACATGCCTTTTCTACAGGGGCAGGTGGTATAATGGACAGAGTCAAACAGAGTACTAAACTTTGATTCAGGATCAGGTTGAAATCCTCCCTTTGACATTTGCTAGTTGTGTGATAATGTCTAAGTCTCAGTTTACCCTTCTCTATTCTAGCCCAAATGAGACCATGTATGTAAAGTGCTGTATTTGGTGAGTCACCAAGTAACTGTTAGATATTTCCTGCAGCACCCATATTTCCTCCTTAGTCCATATGCATAGACCTCTTGACAGCCCTGGGCCTACTCCAGGAGAGCATCAGAGGAAAAATTTCCATCCAGACCCACTACTATCCATTATATGTCTATTTAGGAAACCACAAGAGCATGGCCTTAAGATTCCAGGCAAATCTTGGAGTACCCTAGGAAAGTCTAGATGACACCATGTATAAATATCTGCCCTCTACCAGCCAATGAAAACCAAAGGGAACCCCTCTACCCCCAAAATATCAGTGATGATGTAATGGAAAGAACCATGACTCTTGAGTGAAAGGATCTGGGTTCAAATCTCTGCTTTGATACTGGACCAGTCATTTAATTTCTCTGGTCCTCATTTTATTTAGTTATAAAATGAAAGGTCTCTAAGGTCCCTTCTAGCCTGTGATACTCAAATTGTCTCATAGCCAGTCCAAGAATTAGGGACCTGGTGTTTTGGCTTTCTCGTCTAAAACTAAACCATTGCTTAGTCATAATCCTCTATGTCGAGAGGTTCTGGGCCCCTCAAAGTATCCAAATAATCATAATAGCTAGAAAACATATCTGTGTCATTCTCTATTTTTTTCCATTCCTTCAAATGGAATATTATATAACTAATTTATGAATTTTTAAAACAGCCAGGCTGAGTACACAGCTGCAAATTAAGCATCACATATGTCAGGTACGTTGCAAGAAGATACTGAAGAAATCATCTATCTAACATTTTCAAACACTAAAACTAAAACAGTTTCTAAAAGCAGTAAATTTGTCCCCTTCCACTAAACATTTTCTATATTTAAGGTAAACTTTATTCGTTGTTAGCACAAGCCTAGGGTTCTGTAAAGGATAAGTAAATTATTGTCATTATTTCACATTAAACACCCACTTATATGCCAAAGACTGAACTTCTAAAGACACAGCGCTTGCTTGGATGAGTTTATTGTATCTTCTTTTTAAATTCACTTAGCAATTTGTTCAACTTTGACGTGCATTAGAATCTAAATAACTTAATTCCAGCATTATTGTTATATGAAGCAACCATTACTTTCTAAAAATAATCACGGTCAATTGGAGAGAAATCTAAACCCCAGAAAATCTGTATAACTTTCATTATGACTATTATCCACTTTACTTTCTAACCCATATTATTGTTCTTTTATTGACAAAGATTATATGTGTCTATCAATAATTTTTATGAATGCATCATTATCACATATCTTCAAAGTCAATATATGTACTGAACATAAGCCTGCCCTTGATGCCTGGAAAGTTATTTATTTTAAAATATTATATATTGAAAAATTTCTAAGTCACCTGGGCACAGAATCAGGTAGTAGGTTTTTGGCATTTTGTTTCTAGTACTTGGCTTTCCCGATGCCCCTGGCTATAGTAAATTTGGCATGATAAGGTTAATATTCACACTGGAAGGTGCACAAGAGGTCATCTAATGCAAACATCTCATCTTACAGATGAGGAAACTGAGATTCACTGAAGTTTATTTATAAAAATTTTAGGGCTTTAAATTTGACCCAATATAATAATAATAACAATAGCCAACATTTATATAGCACATACTATGTTCCTGGCACTGTGCTAAGTTATCTTATTATTCATTATCTTATGTAATCCTCACAACAAACCTGGGAAGTAGGTGTTATTATTACCCCCATTTTACAGATGAGGATAATAAGGCTAACAGAGGTTAAGTGACTTGCCCAGGATCCCACAGCTAGTAAATATCTGAGGATGGATTTGAGATCAGGTCTTCCTGACCTGACTTATTGACTCCAAGACCAGTGCTCTATCCACTGTGCCACCTTAACACCTAATAATGGGTTCTATTACAAAACTAAATGTCATATTCACTTGTTTATACATTTAAATAGCTTCATAAATAAAAGGCATCTTTTTATAACAAATTTAAACAAGTTGAAGTTGGAAACTAATTTTCGAAATTGAAAGTTTATGGTTATTTATTTTTATCATGATTTTGGTTAGACATGACCTGATTTTTGTTGTTGTTGTTGTTAGACATGACCTGTAATTCCCAGTAGAGGGACCTACAAATGTGGAAATTCCCTCCTTCAAAGAAGAACATGAATTTATTTGTTGCTTAAAATTTTAAAGCATGGACTAGGGTACTGAGAGATTAAGTGACATATGGGAGGCAGTGAGTAAAAATGAAAAAAAGGACTAGTTTTGGAATGAGAGAACCCTGGATTGCAACTCTGAATCCACTTAACTACTACAGATCTCAATTTTTCATCTGTAAAATAAGGGTTTCTGAGAAACTGGTTAGTTGGCTGAGGCAGTTTTTAAATCTAGGTATTACTAACTCTAAGACCAGTCCTTATCTACTATGCTATAAAACCTTTTATAGTATTAATAATGCAGTGTGGTGGATACAGCACTTGGGCCTAAAGTCAGGAAGACTCAGGTTTGTGAGTTCAAATCTGGCCTCAGATGGTTACTTTGCTGTGTGATCCTGGGCAAGTCACTTAACCCTGTCGACCTCAGTTTCCTCATCTGTAAAATGAGCTGCAGAAGAAAAAGACAAAAAAAAAAAAAACTAGTCCAGTATCTGCCTAGAAAACCCCAAATGGGGTCATGGAGAGTTGGACACAACTAAAAAACCACATAAAACGACTTAACAACGATAGCAGCAACTCTAAACTTGAAATCTCCAGATAGACTAAAATCACTTTATCTTCCACAACTTCCAGCTAAGAGGGAAGGCTGACAAAAAAGCACTGTCTTCATTTTACATGTGAGAAAAAAGATGGCATGTCTATGAAACAATGCATCGACCTTTTTGAGAAGGACCATGTCCTATTCATAATGATCATTAATTAGCCATTTTATAAGACAAAGTGAATTGAAGACCAGGTAGGAGATGAGGACACTGAAAAACAAATGAAGACATTTGCCCTGAATTTTCTGCCTGAAGTAGCTGATTTGTCTCACTCACAGTCTTGGGACTTGAATCTAGATCTTCTGATTGATGGTTTCTGACTGGGTGCCTTTGAGACTCATCCACAGGATCATCTGTGGCCCTTTATTAGGAGGAATAAACATTTAAAACCAGAAGTTCCTTAACAGAAAGCACAACTGAACCACAAAAGTGTTTTCAAGTACTTGTTGAGATTTTAGCAAGTAAATAATTTTCACAAATACTTTCACCTAAGGGTGCCTTTCTCATAAGATGTAATGGTTGGTAATGTTTTGAAAAAGTTTGCTCATGTAAAAGTTAATGGTTCCCCAAATATTGGGTGAGCTTCAGTTCCATATCAGAAAACACTTATGTAGAAAATTTGTGAAAAGAAAATAGTTATATTCTAAGAACTATACTTTTTATACTAATTTTTGAAATAGGAAATATTATAATTTTGACCATAAACGTTAACATCAAAGCTTCATCATTTTTTGCTCACTCAATTCACAGACATCATTGGACTTTTAAGTTCTTTTGTCTGTAAAAGAAAGGATTGCTTAGGTCTCTTTTAGCTCAAAATGTTGTCATTCTATGGAAATATTCTATGGCTTTTCTCGAAAGTATTTCAAGATGCTACTTTTACAGTTTTTCAGGTTATGTGCCATATCTAGATAGAGAAGAACTGCCACTGCTTTATGCTAGAATAAAAAAATCTTTGATTTTTGTCATTTTGAAATTCTTTTCAGATGTCATCTTTATCCCATATGGAATTTGGAACTTACCTAAAATCAGATATGGTTTTATGTTGTGTGTGGTTTTTTTAAGTTTAATAAAAGCTAGTTCAGACATTTTGAGAGTTATATAACAGTATTTTTTTAAATGCCTTTTATCTTGAATGAATTGTATGATGTTTTCTATCTGTATCTATCAAAGGTGTCTGAACTTTTTTCTCTTCCATACCCCCAATCCCGTGGGTTACAGACCTGTTTTTTCCATCATAAAGGAAACTCCCAGTATGGATATACCCTCCACTGATGTAGATTAATATCATGTCTTTACCCAAGACATTGAAAACTACCTGGGATGCTGAGAGTTTGTTCACCAACTGTCATATGTCAGACACCAGACTTGACCTCAAGCCTTCCAGAATATAAGACCAATCCTACTATTCACTATACTATGCTGCTTTTTCATAGACTATATGTATATATATATATATATATTTTTTTTTTTGCTTTTTGGAGGGGGAAGAAGGGCAGTTGGGGTTAAGTGACTTGCCCAAGTGTGTCAAGTATCTGAGTTTGGATTTAAACTTAGGTCCTCCTGACCGCAGAGCTGGTGCTCTATTTAATGTACCACCCAGCCACACCATAGAATAAAATTTTAGAATACATAGAATATATTTTTCATAGAATTACATTTTAGAGCTAAAAGAGACCTTAGCAATTCTCTCTTTTACAAATACAAAAACTTTTTTTTCTGTAAATTATTTGGGTGGGTAAAAAATGATTAAGCTTTTGGTATTAAGATATATGGTAAAAATATTATTTCATATTTCAAAAATACTTCTCATAACTACAGGTTTCTATAAATCCTGAACCATTATTCTTCACAAAAGAATTAGAAGCAGAGGGTAAATAGAGTAGACACTGTTGCCCTAGTTTCTTTTTTTTGGAGGGGGGAAGGTAGGGCAATTGGGGTTAATTGACTTGCCCAAGGTCACATGGCTAGTTTTGTGTTAAGTGTCTGAGGCTGGATTTGATCTCAGGTCCTCCTGACTCCAGGGCTGGACCTCTATTCACTATGCACCTAGCTTCCCCTTGCCTTAGTTTCTTGCAGAACAAGTAATCCCGTTAAAGCTGCCTTCTTCTTAGAAGTTCTTGACTTCATTTGAGGGGACTGTGTTGACCTAGGCCATGGGCTCACTAAATGAGAAATGAGTGTCCATTTGTCTTCCCATGCTGGGTCCATGTTTATTTTCCCGTCTTCCTCAGTAGAACTGTTGCATTTTGGCAACCATAGCTGTGTTTTGTTTTACTTTGAGAATTGACTATTGCTACAGAATTTCAGCTATGGCTTATTTGAAAACTGCGTTGGTCCATCTCCAGTTATGAGGCATTTGCTAGAAGAGGATCAAGGAAAGAACCTTATTCCAGATAAAAGGTTGATAAAACATAATCTTGTCGTACAATAAACCAGGTTTGCTTTTGCAACAGATTCATGTTGTCTTAATGAAAAGCTTCTTTTCTTAGGGAATTAAGACAGGTAATTAAGCTTTCCCCAAGTCAGGTATTTGGGGGGTTGGGGTGGGGAGAGAATGGGAACTTAAAACTAAAGAAATAGTTTAAACTGCAATAAACTGAGGTATATTATAACTTTGGACTAAACCAACATGAAAGTAGATGTATCTGATCTCCAATTTGAGAATCAGTTCGTTAAAAAACAAAACAAAACAAAACTACACTAACCGCAGACTTGTAAAATTATCAGAAACTGCAGACAGATCCTAATATGTTAAAGGTTGTAATCTTTTGGAAGGAGTTGGTTGGTTTTCCTGTTGGCCCCCCTATCAACTTTAACCTCCAACCTTCTCCGGCATGTATCACTACAAATAAAACTGCTGAGGTTTGACAAGAGGATATAAAGGCACTAGGCCATCTCACAGAGATCTCCACATGATTTTCTTCAGCCTTAAATGAATACGGCTTTAAGTCAGGCTTTTCAATAGGAAGTCATAAACACTCACCCATATCACTTTAGTTTTAATAATTACTGTTTTGGCCCCCAAAAGAGAGGGGTTGTGCAGAAATATACATAATAAATTATGTTTGACAACTGGAATTTAGTGATTTTGTTATTGGTTGTCTTTGACCATTAACTTGGATTTCTGGTTTTTGTTTTAATGTATACGATTTCAAGTGAGTTGCATATGATATTGATATAAACATGGCTTTTGTATACAGGATTATAAGTGAATTTTTTAGTTTGTGATTAAGATAAAACAGATGCTGAAAAACAACGTGTTTGTGTTGCTGTTCTGGCTTTAAACTAATCTCCTGAACTTTATTCACCTGTGTGAATTGCCTAACTTCCAAAGAAGTAAACCTCATATTTACTGTCTCCTAGCACAGTTAGGACAGCCAAGGCTTCTGAAGTTTCAGTCAAGTAGATGAATCCTCAGGCCATTATCCTGGCTGGAGAATTCTTCATTCCACACTGGATCGATGCTATCTGGTGAAGATCCTGGCACCGTTCAGTCTGAACAAAGCCAGCATAAACCACCAAATCTGAACTTGGAGCCTGTTAAACTGTCATTTTTGCTAAAAAAAAAAAATATAAAGAGTCTTAGCAAGATGAGCAGAAACTACTTGGGTGCCTAGAATCATAGATTCACAGCTAGAAGGATGCTCAGAAGTTATCTAATTTAATACTCATTTTACAGATTAGGAATTGTTTTCCTAACATCATACAGGAAGTATCAGAGGAGGAATTTGAACCCAAATCTTTTGACAACAACTATATTCTCCTTCCACCTATTTCTCTTCTTACTTCCTCTTATTCCTTTAAAAAAAAAATGAGGGGCAGCTAGGTGGCGCAGTGAACAGAGCACCAGCTCTGGAGTCAGGAGTACCTGAGTTCAAATCCGGTCTCAGACACTTAACACACACACACACACACACACACACAAAACTAGCCATGTGACCTTGGGCAAATCACTTAACCCCAATTGCCCTCCAAAAAGCAAAAAAAAAAAAAATGAGCTGCTACCCTCTAGTTCCTAAAAGGAAGTACAGTATACATATTGCTTGAATATACAATACATGAAAGCAATTAGGAACATCTCTTGTTACTTTTACTTTACTATAATTATGTTTTACAATGACAAATGAGAGAATAAGCATTATTTATACAGTGATCACCATTTCAACTCTTTAGTCTAACCTTCCCTTTGATCCTTGAGAAACTTTGAGATTTTCTTCATGTGGGCACAGCTTGGTCCAATACAGAGCACAACCAGGCTTAGTAGATTGTCTTAGAGAGTTGCTTTGGCTGAAAAACGCAGTACTCCTCATCTCATTTGCTAATGAACTTCTTCTGCAAAGTTAACTAGGCAGGTCCTCAAATAACAGGCATGTAGCCCATCCCCTGAGCCCTAATTCAAAGCCTTTCCAGCTTTGGTTAGTACCAGTTAGAGCTTGACCTTTGGGAATCCCTGGTCACATCCACACCATAATGAGACATTTATTGGAGATAGCATAGAGTGGAAATAGCAATAACTCTGGGGTCAAAGAACCTGGATTCAAATGCCACCTCTGACCTGTGTGACATTTGAAGTCTTTTGACCTCTTAGACTTTAGTTTCCTTATCTGGAGAATGAAGTAAAGGAGTAGGGGTGACAGGGTTGGACAAGCTGTCCTCTGAGGCCTCTTACAGAGCTGTAATTAGGATTTTGTGACTGTCGTCATTCTCCTCACTGATTAGTAATAGTATCTAATACCATGTATTTGTAAGGAAACCACTATCTGCCTGGCCTTTCAAAAGCAAAGGAAAACACTTGGAAATATAAAATTAATTGCCTGAAATTTTATTAGCTTGGCAAAATTATATGATTTGCCCAAATAAACTCATTATTCGTTAGTGTGCCTGGATTAGACTGTAGCTCTTTCTGTCCCCAATCTGATTTGATTTAATATTCTTTACAGATTGCTCCCCCAAATCACGATCACCCCTATTCTGAAAAATTCGGATGGCCATTTGACTTTGTGAATATTGGGCAACTCAATGGATTCTTTTGAGAGTGTTTCTTGAGGCTTGTCTTATTGTCATCACAAGCATTGTCTGAGCACTTATTTGGGGGTGGGGAACCTACGGCCTTGAGGACACATGTGGGCTCTTCACAAAACAAATCCCGGATTGGGATTTAGTCGACAGGCTGCACTTGAGGACCTAGAGGGCCACATGTGGCCTTGATGCTGAAGATTCCCCACCCCTGTTTAGCATATGTGTGTGTACACACCCATGCAGTACATATTCAAGCATGTACATATAACCATGTTTTTACATGCATTTGTGTATGTGTACATGTGTGTGCATACACATACAAATGTGTGTATGTAATATTCATCTTCCATGATAAATTTAGATATATCCTAGCCAGGGGATTTGTTGTTTTGTTGTATTTTGCTCTGTATGTGTGTGTGGTTTTGAAAAACAACATGGACTAATATACAGGTACCTGGTGATACAGTAGATAGAGTATTGGCCCTGGGAATCAAGAAATCCAGCCTCAAATACTTACTGTGTGACCCTGGGGAAGTCATTTAACATCTGCTTGCCTTAATCGCCTCAATTGTAAAATAAGGATAATAGTAGTACCTATCTTGCAAGGTTGTTGTACCAAGTGAGTTAATGTTTGTGGAAATGCACTACCACAGTACCCACCATATAGTAGACGCCATATGTATACTTATGCTTACATACAGTTACATTTTTCATTTTTTATCTTTATCGTCCCAGTGCCTAACACAGTGTCCAGCACATAGAAGGTACTTGACAAGTACTTGGTTGATTGATGGCTTAAAGTAACCTCTGCTACTTCGTCACTTCTTAATGGTCACTCACCTCTTAGCCATCACACTCTGCTAGCCACATTAGTCCAGTGGGGGGGCAGAGTGGACTGCCCTGATGCTATCTTTCAGAGTTTAATACCTCCAGGTATTAAATGGAGGAGTATCTCCACTCCCATTGTCCTCTGATGACAGCTAAGACATGGAGCTACAGGACCAGTCTAAGCAATGCAACTGACTAAAGTAAAGGAAAACAAGAGTCTGACCAGATGAGGTCCATTGTATGCACAGTCTGAAGGCAAAAGCATTAAATTACATTTGGAAGAAAGAAAGAACACTTACCTGTTTCTGGCCTATTTAACAGTCCATGTCAGTTTCCATTATTAAAGTTCTTTGCATAAGGAGACCTCTAAGATTCATGGAGTTTGATAAGGGAAACCCAGTCTAATCGATTTAGCTATTTTGAAAGCATGGATCAATATCTACAAAGGAAACATTTTTGAGTACTCAGCCAAGTGGTTTCTGTATGAATTTTCACCATGGATTTGAAGAGCCTCATTTTATTTGACAGAGACATAGGTACATAGGCAGCAGGGCAAAATAGAATAATCATTAGGTTTGAAGACCAGAGGCCTCATTTCATATCTTGGCCCATACATTTACTATTTCTGACCCACGGACAAGCTCTCCAAATCGTCACTTTGCTCACCTGAAAAATGGAGACAATGTTCTGTTTATACAAATTTAATAGAGTTGTTGTGAAGAAAAGACTTAATAATCCTTTAAATGCTTTGCAAATATAGGCTTATTATTTTTATAGATGACAAACGAGCTTAGGCAGCTCAGAAAAAGATCTAATGGAACCACTTATATGTTAAGTGAATATTACTGATTTCAGCATACTTTGGCCACCCCTATTGTTACCTAGTTACAGAATTGAGAGTACCAAGGCTGGAGTTAAGAGTGGAAAAGAGGGGAGTTAGGTTTGGCATTGATTTGATTCAATTTCTGTAGGAAACATCTATACAAAATGTGTAAAATTATAGATAAGAAATCAGTCGGTCAACAAGACTTTATCAAGGGCTTACTAAGTGTCAGGCTGTAATCTAAGGGCTAAGGATACAAAAAAGAAAATGCAACACAGTCCTTGCCTTCAAAGAGCTTACATTCTAATGGAGAAGGCAGCAGGCAAACAACTATAGACATAGAAGAGAGATATGGTACAAATGGGAGAGAATCTCACAAAGAAGGCACTGGCAGTGATCTCCTGAGGAAGGGAGGATTTGAACTGAGTCTTCAAGGAAGCCAAATTCATTATCCATATTCAATAACCAAGAGTAATCCAACTCTAAGATAATAATAAGAACTAAGCTGAATCAAGCTTTCTTGACCCAGGTAGACTCAGTGACTGGACTTTCAAAACCCAAGGTAAGAGAGGAGATGTTCTTATTACATCTGAGTCAGGGTCTTTTCTGCCCCAATATTAACTGTCTTCAGGCAGACATTAGTGCCAGACTCAGGCTGAAACATCTTTTCTGTGAATCAGGGCAGTAAACATAGACTTAAGAAGCTCCATTGTGAACTATGCATCTCCATTTGGAGATGATGGAGCCCTGTTCATTTGATTTCCTTATGGAAAATTCACATGGGAAAAAAGTAGCTTTATTATTGAATAGCATGTCTCTGGTTAGAGATTATCCTTTGAGCCATGGCGTAATGTTGCTAACTGTGTGCCCAGAGGCAAGTCACATAACCTGTGTGAGCCATATTTCCCTCATCTTCAGAAAGGAGATCATAATGCCAGAAGTCAGAAAGTGCCTATGACCTTTCAGGCTATTGTAAGGCTCAAATGACATTATGTATGTAAAGCATTTGATAACTTTAAGGTGTTACACAGGTGTCCTGTTCTGATTATTAGTTCGTTTTACTGCATAGCCTGAATTCTCTGCCATTGGAAGATAACAGCTTGAAAATTCAGTGAATTGTTGGCCAGCTCTCACTTAGGTCTGGGAATCTGAAGTGAAATTGCTTTTAGCACCTTTTAGATAAGGGGGTCTTAACTTTTTTTTAACGTTATAGACCCCTTTTTATAGTCTGGTGATCAATAGAAAATGGTATCCACATCCAGAGAAAAAAACTTTGGAGTCTGAATGAAAATGGAAGCATACTATTTGCTCACCTTTTCTTTTGTTGTTTTCTTTCTTCCTTCTTGTGGTTCATCCCACTAGTTGTAATTATTCTTTACATCTTGACTAATGTGAAAATATGTGTAATATGAATGTATATGTAGATCCTAGATCAGATTACACTTCATCTTGGGGAGGAGGAAGGGGGGGAAGGGGGAGAAAATTTAAAACTCAAAATCTTACGGAAATGAATGTTGAAAACTAAAAATTAATTTAAAATTATATTTTTAAAGTAGTCTGGTGAAACCCATATATCTTTTCTCAGAATGGCATTCTAGATGCATACATTATAAATAAAATCAAGTGAAATAAAACTATCAAGAATATATACATATTAGCTTTGCCTAAAAAGCAGTAGTTCTAAACTTGATGTCTGCCTCTAGCTTCTGATTCAAATTTATCTGTTTTCCCTCTGATTCAGAGTTATCTGTTTATTAATATATACATATACATGTGTTTATATACATATGTGTATGTACATGTACTTATGTATACACACCTATATATGTGTGTATATGTGTCTCCACAGAACTCAGGTTTAGAACTATTACTTTAGAGGTACTTTGGGACCTTACAGTACCTCATCATTTTTAAATTTAGCAGTCCAATATCATAGGTCTAAAAAATTTCGTTGCATGTAGCATGATTAGCCTACATTTCACACCACCCACTAAAAGTTTACCTTATTCTCAACAAAAAATTTGAGTAAGCTGATCAAGAACAATTTCTTTTTCTTTAGAATAATTTTCAGCTTGCTTCATATTAATGTATTACCAATGTCACATGGAAAATAAATTTACATTTTATATTGCATTGGTAAATATGCTGGAAATAGCCAAAGGGAAAGGAATAAAAACCTTCTCTTTTATGGGTTGCTTATTAGTGATGACTCCTCAAAGGCAGCCTGTTATGTTTTCCTAGGCCAATAAAAATTAGCAGTTATCTTCTGTTATAGCTGACTGATTTAACAAACATTTCTTGTTTGCCTCAATTCTAATCACCTTCTCCAAACAGCAGCTCCAGGTATTAATACTGACTCCAGACATGACACATTAGCCTTGACACATCCAAATATTGTTCATCTTCCAAAGTTGAGATACTCCAGTTTGGCTCCTTACTGAGTTTATTTATGTATCTAAAAGCATATCTTACCACCTACTAGACTTGATATGAATTTCCCTGTAACCTGTCACCATGTCCCAGCTTCAGCAGTCTTTCACTGGGGAGATGGATGAGGACTGAAGCACAACTCAGTCTCAGGAGATAGATAAGAAATTCAAACCAGTGAGTGGTATTTTGGATTTCCCCACTGCTGAAAGACATCTTTGATATCTGCTTAAAGTAAGGAGGAGGTAAAGAATGGAATTTTAACCTTAGCAGAAATCTCAGAGCCTCCTGTCTTTTTTTGAGGGGGTTAAAGGGTGGAGGGGAGGGGAGATAAGATTTTTAACACAATTCTTCCTATTATCTCTTTTACTATTGACCCTGTTGGAGGAGGGGAAAATGTATTCATAAATGGGAGAGAGAACTCCAGTAATTAACAGTATCAAATATATTCATTTTAGAGAAAGTCATCAAAGGTTTGTTCCTTATGCTACGTAGCATTCATTCCTATGGCTGCCAGTCTTTGTCATGCTAAACATCCTGTGGTATAAAATGCATTTGGCAAAGTTGTGCCCATTTTGTCATTGGGAAAACCGTGGCTCAGAGGGCCCAGATGGGGTTGCACATGGTGAACTGAGGAATCAAGGCAAGAACCCAGAGATATAGCTTAAGGGATTGTCTGGGATCATAGAATTCCATCACCATTGCTTTTGTAAGACAACTAGCTTAGGTCATTCTTGGCAAGGTTAGTGAATTAGTATCCTATTCCCTAGGCCCTTTTCAATGCATGGTTTGGAACACCTCCACTTGCTGAAAACTCCCATTGAAATCTTTATCAATGGTATTTGCATAGGCAAAATGGAATCAAACTATTGCCATGCAGTTTTTAAAAGGAAAATTTATGTGAATGGATTGTCATTAGTGATAATTCAGCCAAAGACACCTATCTCCCCCAAGGACTCTGTCTTCAGAAGACTTTTGTGGGGAAGTTTGGTGTGTTGGGGGTGGGAGCGAGGACAGGGTTTAAAACAAAGCTGTTTTTGAGGTATGAAACAAGCTTAGTTGTTTTGTTTTTTTTTAAACAGTACAACGAGTAACAGAGGTTCCTTTTTACTGGGGGGGAAAAAGAAAAGACAGACATTTGTCAGACTTTTGAGGAGGAATTTTGCTATTGAGATAAAAGTCCAGTAATGAGAAATAGGGAAAGAGAAGGAACAGGTATTACAAAAGAATGTAATGTATTGAAAACTGTTTGCATAGATATGGCTTCACTTGAGCCAAGATTCAAAACTCAAGAGTGTTTATAGTGGAAAAGAAAAAGGAGCCAGAAGATTAAACTCCAGTCTCTAGGGAGACGAGCTTAGGCATAGGTATGCATGGACCCTATACCGTACATTGTGAGGCAGTCAAGTGGCTAATAACTAAAGTCTTCGTATTGGAGGGCAGATGATTTGCATTTCAGAATTTTCAGAATAGACAGGATTTCTCATTGATTTAAAGCTGGAAAGAGCCTGATATTATTTCACCAAGTCATTCAGTGGATGTGGTTCTTGAGTATGGCCAGAATTATATGGTGTGTTAATGTTTCTTGAGGTCCTGACCTACACTGTAGATTAGAAAGCTGTTTAAATATTAAAATGCAAAGCAAACAAAATTGCTATTGGAATAGAAAATTACAGAGTCCTAATGCCTGGTCTTTCTTTGTGGGTGCAACTGGTGTAGATACCATGTGTTTGTTGAAACTAACTCAGTTAAACATGCCTTATCTGTAGGGTCACTCAATAAGTGAGCCAGTTTTTTTGGGGGGGAGAGAGGGGTATGTGTGTGTGTATGTATTTTAATTCCAAGTTACAGAATATATAACTTCAAAGCAAATCAGATCTCTGTTTATCCCTCTTATATGTCAGAGTTTAAGTGCTATGTTTTATGTATACAGTCATTGTGACAGTTGAAAAGACTATAGAAAGGGGGAAAAAAGCAATTACAGAATTGTTTTAAAGAATTATGTAGCAAGGATAAAGGCTTTTAGAAACTACAGAGCAGTTTTAACAATTAGATCACCTGAAGTCAAGCTGCAAAATTATGTCCTAATTATTTGTGATGACTAATTAAGCATAAAGTTAGAAGCCTTGAAAGAATTTAAGAAATATTTTTTCTTTGATTTTTCAACCAAAAAAAAAAAACCCCACCCCATCATTTTCTATTTTAGCAGTTTCCACAACTTAAACATTAAATTCCTATTGTTTGATTTCTGTTATATTAGTAGTGTGTGTTTTGCAATTCTAATCTTACCGTTTTTCTTTCTTTATCACCAAAGTAGGCCTTTTGAAGCCGGGAAATTTTTCATAGCAATATTGACAGTGTTCACATTTGCATGATGACAGCCAAGGAATGGAGAAGTAATTTTTGAAATTGCAGAAGTATTTAGAACACTGATAAAAACTGAAATATATTTTTGATGGATTGAAGTTAAGCATACATGATTTTTTCCTGCTGTCAAAAGGCTCTGAATTTAGTGAATATTTGCCTGCTGTGAGAATGCAAGATTAACATCACAACCATCACCCGGGCACCCAAACCCTGCAATTTAATAGCTTTTTAGGTTCTTTCCTTTTTCTAAACAGCAATTAATCTCATTTTAGTACAATTTTCTCGTTTCTGAAGTCTCTCATTGAATCGCTGTTTTGTTCATATTTGGCTTCAGCTCCTCTGCATAGTCATTAAAGTCCCAATTAATGTCACCTTTCGCTGAAGAGTACTCATTTTTATTGAGAAAATGACAGTTGCTGCCATGAGTAGTGCAGTGTAATATACATTAATTGCCCTGTAACACTGGTAATTACGAGTTTTTCAAGCCTCTCAGTAAACTGTCATGCCTAGACAAGACTGTGCTAAAATAGATTACTCATTAGGGAGACCTGTCCTATTTTCTGGTGGGTTCTTAGTGTTGGTTTAAAAAGGGATGGGGGGGGGGGGCAGAAGGGGGAGGAAGAATCTTGAGCTTGAACAAATAGTTGCCAAGAGCGATTTCCTACAACATCATCCTTGTGTTGAGTTTTTCAGCCATCACTTAAGGCTGCGGTCAGCAAATAGGGTGCTGTGGACTCGAGAAATGGCGAGATTCAAGCCTTTGTTTATGTGGCTGGGGGACATGGGTTCAAGGGTCCCTTGCTCAGAGGGCAATGCTACATGTAAAGGAAGAGCCTTCTTGAAGGGTGTTGTATTAAAATAGGCTTACGGTATATTGTTTCAAAAAAAAAAAGTCCTAGAGGCCCCCCATAATTTTGTACTTGGCAATACTTTGTCACCTCATTACTGGGAATTTGGCAAGTGAAGATTGGGAAGCCTCTTAAACAAATCCTTCTGAATCCCTGGCATTGCCGGGGCCTGGTTCATGTAAACCATTTGAAGTACTTCATGTAGTTATAAGGTATAGTTTTTCAAATTTTTAGATCAGTGAGTTGAAAGAATTGGGATGATGTATGTGAAAAGTACCCAGTTCCAATTTTGCTCAATACATACTTGCTGAATAAAAAACCCAGTGGATAGAATCTTTTTTCCTCCCTTTCAAATCATGTTCTAATTTCAGCACAAACATATTTTTCTCCCTACTCCTCATTTCTATCATATTTCATTTGTTTGGATTTTAAACACAAAATAGTCTACTTTAAAGCCCATCGTGGGGCTGAACTGACAAAAGAAAACCTTTGTTTTATCTTTGTTATAACACCTGCTTTAGGCAATCTGCTCTTTCTCTCTCGGTCTAAATGAATTTTGTCACAGCCTTTCAAATTCTCTTGTGGTGATGAACTAATGAAAGTAGATAGTACAATTTGTGCTGACCAGGTAGCAACTGCCAAGCTCCCAGCTGAGAATAGTTTAAAAAAATAAATAAAATGCAGCATTATATCACTGATTTACCCATTACCCAACATTAATAGTGAGAGACCTTGGTGTGTTTATCTGTTTGTATTGGTGTGCATTTATCGAATTGTTTATGACAAGACTAATTGGGGTAATTGTAGACACTGAAATTACCTGTCAGCTATATGTAACCACACTCCCTTTCTTTCTGACACATGATGACAACTGAGGGACCCCGTAGCATTACTCATGATAGCTTTTCGAGTGGTAATAAGGACGATAGGGGCCTTGGCTAATTTGACATGGACAGCCTTCACAACAAGAAGCCAGCTAAATGACTTGTCAGGAGGGGAAAGAAGTCAGAAAAGTAATGGAGTCCCCCATGGCGCTCTGACAGGGAGATGAGGCAATTTGAACGGAAAGTGAAAAGGCTTCAGTTTGTCAAGTATTTAGAACAATCAGAGAACAGCTAGAGGCTGGAACCTGACAATAAATTTGTGAACCATGGTAGCAGTTTCATATAGGTCAGTTATTTCATAATGGCTGTGCAGTACTCAGAGGTTTCTGCTTTCGTAGCACTCTTCACAGTTACCAACCAGTACTTTGTCACCTTAAATTTGTGCCCCGCTTTACACAGTGGGAAAAACGGTTAAGGTGACAGAGGACCAGAAATGTAAGACAGCGTGATTTTTTTTTAGACAGTGGTCTGTTGAAAAATAAACAAAAATCTAGCCACGTAATCGGGTGATTACTACCATTATACACAAGGGATGTTAACTCTTTGAGGTGGGGAGCTCCAACCATTTGGTTCAGAGCAGCACCAGAAGTGCTTTCTCTTTTGCCATTGGTCAACTACAACAAGTCTCACAAAATCCAGGGCTCAGAGTCTATTACCCTCTATTATCCCTCCATTTCACACAGTATACCTAAAATTTCTCTAGGCACTTTTTTTTTTCTCTGAATGGCTCAAGCAATACTATAATACTAATCTCACAGCTAGGGCATTTCATGGGGTATTGCATTTGATGAAACGACTAGAAAACTGGTTACACAGATAACCTACCAAAAATGTGATCCACCATTTCTAAACAAAACCAAACAGAACAAAATTTAAAGCTCTGTGGATTGGGGCGGCCAGGTGGCTCAGCGAGTAAAAGCACCGGCTCCAGTGTTGGGACGACCTGGAGATCGAATCCCAAGCTCAGACAACTCAGCACCACACCCAGAAATAACTGGCCGTGTAACCTTGAGCAAGTTACTTAACCCCGATTGCTTTAAAAAAAAAAAAAAAAAAAGCTCTGTGGATTGACCCTACCTTACAGTGAGCAACTAATATGTTAATATGTTAAGAAGTGATAATGATCTCTGTTCATAAAGTTTTACCATTCTTACCTGCTTCTTTTCACTTTATAATTTTTGGCTTTTGGAGAAATTTATGAACTTTTAGAAAAGTAAGCTTTTTTAAAAAAATCAATCTTTCATTAATACCTTTTTTTTCCTTTAAATGACAGTTACTTCCCATTGACCTTCCATACACACACACACATACACACACACACACACACACACACACACACACACACACACACCACTCTTGTAACAAAGAAATATGGAAGGCCATGTATGAGGAACCACAAGGAGACCATTTTGAAAGAATGGAAATAATACTGAATTTTTAGCAAAATGATTTGGGTTTGAACCTTATTTTGCCAGCCATTTTCTGGGTAACCTTGCAAAAGTTAGTCATTTCACCACTCTAGGTTTACATATAAAATGAAATTGAACTGGAGAACACCCCCCTCAGGTCCCCTCCCATGTTTAAGTCTGTGATCCTGTAAAACAGTGGCCAGGTCTCATGGTGTATGCCTCATTCTGCATCCTCTACCAAAAGGAAGGAGGCATGCTTCAGTGTCAGCTCAGTGCTGGGGGAGTTATGTGACTGGCCTTTACTTGTGAATTCTTAAACAAATATATATATTAAAATGCATAATGGAATAATAAACATATTTGTCCAATACCATATTTTATGTTCCCTTAATATAGTTTTTCTTCTTAAATCCTTACAAAGACCACAATATACTTTATATGAGGAATGTACCTTTATTATTACATAAAGCTTTTCTTCCAAAGGGTTCAAAATATTCAGCCAGACTACATCTGTCTTTTCCAAAGCTTTTTAAAGTAATGGAGGAAAAAAATAGCTTTCTTTCAGTGATATTATTTCTACTGTATTATTTCTACCTTATGAATATTTTGATCTTTATGTGAAAATATTTCTTGTTAAATTTTATATAATCATATAGCTATTAATTCTTTGTTATAGCTCATAAATCTTCTGACCAACATTTGGTCTAAGGAAGATACTATTAAACCCAACCTAATCAGTTTCCCATATCTTCAACTCATAGATCAGAGGGTGGGCTGTTGTAAACCTACAGAGGGAAGCCCTTTAGGGATTTGGGGTCGAGGTGGTGAGATGTAGAGTAAGGAGAAGTGTAAGAGTCAATTATAGTCTCATGGATAGCAAATCTGTTCCAGAGTTGGAATGTGACATAGACACTGAGTTGAGAATAGACACTGTAATTGAGAATGTGGGATGGGGCATCTCCAGTCTCCATGCCTTTGTATATACTGTTCCCCATCCCTGGAACATACCCTCTCCTCCCCTCTGCCTCTTAGACTACCAAGTTTCTGTTAAGCTCATTCAGCTTAAACAATAGCTCTTAAATAAAGCCTTCCTTGTCTGATCCTCCCAGCCTCTTGTGACTGCCCTCAGAAATTATTTATGGCATTTATTTTGTATCTAGGTTGCACATTTTTTCTTCACAAAAAAGAATATAAGCTCCATGAGAGCAGGATGTGTTTTATCCCTATTGCCTAACTCAGAGCCTTGGCACATAGTAGGTCCTTAATGAATGTATGTTGATCAATTGATGTGATAATCACATAGCATCTGCAATTTCTTCAGGCTGGAGAACTCCCTAGGACTTAGAATATTTGTCCCAGGATAGGTGCCTGAGGTATATAAAGATAAAATGACTTGTCCAGGATGTCCTGGCTAGTAAGTATCAGAGTCAGGATTCATACTATCTGTCTCATACCCGACCCTGCCTTGGTTTCCTTGCATATGATCTACAAATGTGGATGTAGATGGGAAGAATAAAGAATTTGTTTCTATTAATTCTTTTTGTCCCTAACTTCCTTAAGTCTATATATGGGCACTATAAATCACTTTAGACCCTGTTTTAGACTAGTTTCCAGCTCTGATACCATGTTTGTGTGAGAAATTGCCCAACATTTGAAGGAAAAAAACAAAGCTACTTTCCATCCCAACTTCTCTATGCAATGTGTTGATATCTTGTAGACTCCCTTCTGACATCAGTTATTACATAGGAAATGCTTTCATCCAAAATCAGGCAATTATGACCAGAAACGAAGGGTATGTAGGCTCTCCAGTGTCTAAGGCAAGTTCTTCTGGACTCCCTAGAACTTGGGAGCTGGTCATGTCTCTCCCCTATCAGGACACTCTGTATCTAGAGTGATTCCAAGTGTTCTCCTGAGTTCTTCTCTAATGCCTTTGTTCCAGCTGTCAGTGGAGATTGTTTCATTCATGCCTCTAATTGCTTCATTGCTAGGGCCTGACAATATTGTCAGAGACCTTATTGGCTCTTCTTACCTCAGATTTACATATAGCATCCCAGGGCTTTCTTTAGGGCACTTAGCATTTTCCTTCAAATGATCTGGTGATCTGCGATTCAGGTTTTCATCAGCCAATAGATAGTCTTTCTTCTTTGCTGCCATAGTCCAGAAAAGAGAGAAAACAGTGAAACCTGTGTTTGTTACCCAACTTCAAGGAAGCTCAGGCATAGTCACTGGTGCAAGTTTCACTAAGTTATAGCTATTCTTGACATTGAAAGATAAGCTTATGGACAACATTTGGCTTCTAATTTAGTTCAACAGCTATTTATGCAACAAGGCAGGCACTGGGCTCAGCACTTGAAGAGGACCAAGAGAAGAGTAATATGTAGTCCCTAATTTTAAGGAGTTTATGATTAAAAATAGATAAAGATAGTCATTCATATGGTAAAGCTTTGTGCAGGCTTATTAGTAACATTAAGCAACAACGTCATTAAATCAGATGTACCTTGAGAAAATTAGGTACAACGGTAAAGAATTTAACAAGCCTTTGGGGCCTCTGATCACTGCATAAGATTTTAAGCAAACTTTTTACACATGCAGGCCAAGTAACTTATATGAATGAAGTTGTACATGTTTTTATGAACATGTGTATATAAATATATGTCTGTGTATATGAAAGAATTTAAGGGTCATAAGTGGGGCCAGAAAAAACAGTGTTTCAGAGCAGATAGAGACCTCACCTGAGAGTCTAGAACCCCTGGGCTGAAGTCCTGCCTTGAACACAGTAGCTGTGACCCTAGGCAAGTCCTTCACAATTCTCAAATTCACTTTCCTCATCAGTGAAATGGGCACAGTACAAGGTTGTTGTGAGGACCAAATGAGTTAATATATGTAAAACACTTTGCAAAACTTATTCATCAGATTACTGTTTTGTTATTTGTTAGTTTGTTACTGTTATAAAGGTACAGACAAGGCACTAACTGGTCTGCACTGATACTAAATATAGAATTCCCTATATCAGTAGTTTCCAAAGTGTGGTCAGGAGCCCTTAAGATCTTTTCAGTGGGTCCATGAGGTCAAAATTTTTTATGCTAATTCTTGGATGTTATTTCCCTATTAAAATACTCCACCTTTTTCCAACTATATATCGGAATGAGATTTTCTTAATGTGCTTCAGACAAAATAATATGTCACCAAACTGAATACAAAGCAGATATGAGAATCCAACTTTCTTCTATTAAGCTAGACATCCAAGAAACAGGCAAAAAATATGTAAAACAATAGCATTCTTCTCAAGAAGTATTTGTTATTTTGGAAAATACATTTTCCATAAGTATGTGTTGCTTATTTTAACATAAAATGAGTTTGTTGTTATTTAAGGTAATTACTAATTTTAAAACGTTATTAGTTTTCATTTCTCATTCAGGAAACATACTAAAACTCTTTTAGCATCTTCAATAATTCTATAGTGTAAATATAGAATTATGTTTTACATAATTGCACATATATAATTTATGTCAAATTGCTTACTATCTTAGGGAAAAGGAGAGAGAGAAAATTTGAAACTCAAATTTTATAGAAAATGAATGTTAAAAATTGCACTTACATGTAATTGGAAAAAATAGAATACAATTTTAAAAATAAGAATTCTTTAGGGTAAAGAAACAAAAAAAATTTAGAACTGCTGCCCCATACCAATGAAATCACAGGTCTGGTCCCTCTCTCTGTCCCTGAGTGAGGAGAAGTGCTATGGGGATTCAAAGGAGGGAGAGAGCACACTGATTCGGAGGGATCAAACGAACTCCATAGTAGAGGATGCATTTTTGGTGGAACTTGAATAATAGGTAGGTTTTAAACTGGCCAGCGAGGGCAAAGCAAGGACACCAAACAGCAATAAAAACTTTTAATCATTCCTTTATTTAACTTCAGTTTCAGATACATCCTACTTCCTTACCTGTGGTTCTTTTCCTGATAGTTTTAGAAGTAGAATTTGCAACCAGAATTAAAGTAATGGGAATAATACTGAAGAATTTAAAATCTTATTTTCTATTTCTTCTGGGTATTGGGTCCATGAGCTATAGTTAAATTGCAATAAAGAAGCTTGTTATTTTTCTTTGGAGGCTTAGAAGATGGTAAGGTAGACATTCCCAAAATTATAAATGGAGTCTCAAAATGCATTGTCTAGAAAAGATGTTATAAATGGGGGTCAGTTTCCTAGTCCAGTCCCAAACAGCCTTTTTTGACCCATAATGTTACTAAACTATAATACTAATAATATCAGTATGAGTTATGGGTCCTGGGGGCACTATATGGTAGATTATAAAAAGAAAAAATGTCTTCCCTTTTTCTTGTTTTGAAGGCTGACCAGAGGGAGCTGTTTGAAATAGTTTTTGGCATCTTTCTACCTCCTCTTCTTTCTCTTCAAATTCATTGGTACCCAGAACCCTCTGTACCACTTCTCTTTCCAGAGAGACAGAGACACAGAAACAGAGATAGAGAGAGAAACAGAGACAGAGATCAAAACAACCACTCCTGTAGGATAGCCAGCTGGTCTTAGTCAAGTGTTAGGAGGAAAGGAATCTGACTGAAGTAATTCAGACCAAGGTGTGAAATTGTGTGTGTGTGTACATATATACACACATGCGCATATATATACACACATGTTCACATTTACATACATATTTTGAATTTTTTTAAAGATGGCTTAGAAAACTAAATTAATTTCTAATTGGTAAAATTTCAATTTTATATGATAATATGAAAAAATTCATTCACTGTAAACATTTCCATATGTGGAATATTGGGGGCCACCTACCTGGGTGTGTGTTTAATTATGATATTGTTGTATCCCATGATTCTCCAGGAATTTGTAAGGAGGAAAGAATTATCATGAGCTTTTAAAAACCTACTATATTGAATGGTCACTAATGCTTTAGTCTTCTCCTTTGCCCGCTTTGACAAGCAGCCATGTGCAGACTAAAACTGACTTAAATTTTTTATATTTGTAGTTTTGTTTGTGGGTGAACAGTGTTATATGGTGCCTGCCTTGTCCAGTGGTTCTCCATTCTTTTCTCAAAGACAATGTTCACAATATATAAATCTGTATCTATATCTTCTGTATCATCTCTAAATTAATTGGGTTTGGGTTTTTTTTGGGGGGGTGGACTTCTCACAGTCATTAATCCTGAACCATATTTTACAACTTTAAAAAAAATTCTCTTTCACTGTGCTCACTATCGCATTAAGGTCATTGTATGTTGATTTGACTTGGAAGATTTATAATTTTATTTGGAATTTACTTGTTATATTAACAAATAAGGAAAAAAAATTTTTCCTATTTTTATTGGTTTTTCCCTATTTTTGTAAGAAATTTTATTGATTTTTTCCCTATTTTTGTAAGAAAAAATAGAATAGGACAAGACAAGCAGATTCTAGGAAATATAATAGTGGTTTTGTTGGGGGTTTTTTCCACTTATTTACAAATTAGCTCTTCACAAGGACATGAATTCAGATCCTGGCTCTGGTACTTGTTACCTCTGTGACTTTAGGAAATTACCTTATCATCCTGGGTCTGTTTCTTCCTTTTAAGAAAAAGAAGCCACAACCTAGAAGATTGCTTTTTCCCCCTCTCTTAGCCCCAATAATTTTGCCTCAATTGAAAAGATCTTAATTGAGATAGGATAAGTGATAGAGCCTTCTCAGAGTGAAAAAAGACTTGGGTTACCATGCTATCTCTGAGAATAATAATAGTAATAATGATTATAATAATAGTGGCGTTTATATAGGGTTTTAAGGTTTGCAAAGTGCCCTGCACATATTATCTCATCTGATCCTCAAAACAACACTGTGAGATAGGCTCACATCATGGCTCCACTACTTATTACTGCTGTGACCTTTGGTAAGTCCCCTAACCCCTTTGGGCCTCAATTTCTCCATCTGTAAAATGAGGAGGTTGGAGTAGATGACTCTCAAGATTCAAAATCTATAATCCTATGATACTGAATATTTTTAAAATAGAAATCTAGGTTAAGCTATATTCAAGTAATAATTGTTATTACCCATAAACAAATCTGTCTGTTTGATAAAATGGGATTTTATTAGTTACTTTTTAAGATCATAAAGTGTTACTAAAACTTAAGACTATCAAACTATACTAATTGAAACCCTTTAAAAAAAATCCACAATGTCAAAATGAGTTTCAACAACTTTTTCATTCACCATAGATTTCAATGTCCTGTTGACCATTAATAAAAGTATAGTTAGTTTGCAAATTTTCTAGACAGATTTGCATGTTTCAAATGGTATGTTGGTTAACACAAATGACTCTCCAAATGGAATTTCAGACAGCCTTACAAGTTTTGGTAGAAAAACAATTAAGGAGTATGGGGATTCCCATACCTTGTCTTCATAAGGTCTGCAAGTTCATCTTCCCTAAGTTGATCCTGATTTTCAGTTTCTCCTTACATTCATTTCTGAAGGTGTAGAATTCAAGTGTATTTGTTATACAACTACTGCAATGGTTACCACATCACTTGATCTGGGGTCTTGAGCATGAGTGGTGACTGCAGGTGTGAATCATTTATGAGACAAGGAAGCAAGAGTAGTAAGCTTGTACTGTCCCTTTTAATGTATTTCATTTTCCTAAAATAAGCAATTTTTCTACCCATACACATAGAATTCTCATTTTCAAAGATAATCCTAAGCTTCAGCTTAAATTTCACCCCCCACACAAGAAATTTTTTCCCTATCACCCATTAAGGATAGTACCTCTATGAAATTATCTCCAATTTATACATAGTTTTTTTGTATGTTGTATGTAGTTTTTTGTAAGTTGTCCCCATTAGGTTATGAGTAGAGAGAATTTTTTTGGGCCTTTATTTTTATTCACAGTGCCTGGCATATAGTAAGTACTTAATAAATTCTTCTTAATTTTGACTACAGAAAAACAAGTTCCTGGATGACAGAGACCATTGTTTTTCCCCCCTCAAAATTTATAACCGCAGTGCCTTGCACAATGTTTTGCATGTAGTTGTTGCTTAATATAAGATGTCCCATACATATATATATATATACACACACACATACATATATATACACATATACATGCACACACACACACATATATATATATATACACACACATATACATGCATATATATATATATACATATATATATAAAATGTCCCAAAAGTCTTACTTCAGTTTTCAGATTTAAGTGCTTGTTGGATTGGATAGTGAATTATGATCTCTGTCTTATTTGCTTTAAAAGAATATTGCCAAAAAATCAGTCATTTCTACATTCAGTCTATGTTCCCTTTTATCAGTAAATGTAATGGGTTATTGCTTTATAATATAATTCCTACTTTTTCCCCATGACTTACCTTGATATTCTGTATTTTTATTTCTCCAAATGATTTATTTTGTTTTGTTTAGTTTTGCAAATATGTCCTTAGTAGTCTAATTGGTGTAGCAATAAATCCATAAATTAATTTTGGTACTACTGTCGTTTTTATAATTTTGGCACAGCCCAGCCTGGAGCACTGAATTTAAGTTCTTTATTTCTCAAGGAGTGTCTTATAATTATATCTATTAAGGTATTGAGCCTACTTTTGTAGACTAACTTTTAGATATTTTGTGAATTTTTGAGTTATTTTGAATAGGACTTTTTTCTTTTGTATTCTCTTTGATTTTATTATTACTATCTAGAAATGCTATTGATTTTTGTGTCTTATTTTAAAATCTGCTACTTGATTGAACTTATTAATTTTCTGAATCAGTTTCTTTCCTTATTCCCAAGGATTTTCTAAATAAACTATCATGTAATCTTAAAATAGGGATCAGTTTCTTTCCTCTCCCTCTATCTTTATGCCTTTAATTTCTTTGTCTTTTCTTACTAGCAATTGCTAGCATTTTCGGAATACATTTAATAGCGAGGAAAGAAGGCCTCCTTCCTTTATTTCTGTATTTATTGGGAAAAAATCTAGTGTTTTCCCATTGGATAAAATACTGGGTTTTCATTTTAGATACTTTTTATCAAGAAAAAAAGGTCCTTTTCCTATACTTTATAAGATTTTTACTTTTTAGCATAAATGGAAGTTGTACTATGTCAGATTTTGTCAGTATCTACTGATATAATGGTGAGACTCTGGGTGTTTTTGTTTTTAATATGATTCATTATGTTAATTGTTTTGTAATGTTGAGTCATCCTTGCATCCATAATAGAAATCAAACTTGATTATAGTGAGTGCTTTTTAGATAAATCACCATTGTTCTTTTTTTGGCTGGAATTTTTCTTATAATTTCTAAATTGATTTCCATTACTGCTATTAGCCTTCAGTAATTTTTCTTTGTTTTGCCCTCACCCACTTTAGGTTTTAGGACTATATTTGAAGACATTTGTCATTTTCCTTCTCTCTCTTTTTTTTTTGAGAATAACTTGTGTAGGAGACGTTATCAGTTGTTCTTTTAAAAGTTTGAGAGAATCCTCCTATAAATTTATTGAATGAGATTGTTTTCTTTTATGACCCTTTTAAAACTAGCTCAATTTCCTTTTCTGAATTTTGATTATTGAGTGTTCTGTTCATTTGTATGTGTATTTTATATTTTTGTAGATAGTAGTCTATTTCTTTTGAATTCTCAGGAGGGTTTATTTTTTTAATTCAGTTGCATGTAGTAGGTTTCAATGATTCTTTTTACTTGTTATTTCATCTTGTTCATTTTTGTTAATTGTATCTGCCTTTTTAATCAGGATAAATAATGATTTATTCATTTCATTAATCATTTAAAAAAAACAGCTTTGTGGGCAGCTAGGTGGTGCAGTGAGTAAAGCACCAGCCCCAGAGTCAGGGGGACCCGAGTTCGGTTCTGGTCTCAGACACTTAACACACACACACACACACACACACACACACACACAAAAACTAGCCGTGTAACCTTGGGCAAGTTACTTAACCCCAATTGTCCTCCAAAAGGCAAAAAAAAAAAGAAAAAAACAGCTTTGAGCTTTTTTTTTAACCTTAGCATAGTGTTTGCACATAGTAAATAGAAATACTTAATAAATGTTTAATTTGTTGTTGGATTTTTTAATAGCTCTCTGTTTTTTGATTCAAATTCATCTACATTTCCTCTAATTTTCAAAATTTCCTCTTTTGTGCTTATTTGAGGGTGGTTTATTTGTTTATATTTTTAATGTTTCAATTGCATTACTCTCCTTTTTTATTTTATTGATAAGCTTATATTTCTGATGAAAAGTCCATCTTTACTTGTATAGCTTCTTGTGTAAGCTCTAAGAGTAGATTCTTTTTTCCTGTGTAACAATTTCTGAGTGATGATGATA
This sequence comes from Petaurus breviceps papuanus, assembly GCF_028583685.1. Lineage (NCBI taxonomy): Eukaryota > Metazoa > Chordata > Mammalia > Diprotodontia > Petauridae > Petaurus > Petaurus breviceps. The sequence continues at coordinate 1,264,063 of NW_027186296.1, read as the reverse complement.
ATGATAGTTAGCCTTTATAATAGCTCCTACTGTGTACCAGGCATTGTGCTAAAGAGCTTTATAGATTATCTCCCAAATACCCAGGGAGGTGTAGGGGCTGTTATTATCCCTATTTTACAGATAAGGAAGCTGAGGCAAACAGGGTTATTACTACCCTGGATCACACAGCTGGTAAGTGTCTGAAGCTGGATTTGAACTCAGGTCTTCCTGAGCCCAGGTCCAGAGCTCTATCCACTGTGTCACCTACCTGTCCCTGTTATTATGATAACCTTTTTGAGTTGGAAGAATTTCCAAGCTACAAGAAAATGATTTGATGCCAACTTCTAGACCCCTTTAGCATCCATATATATTTATGCCTTTTATCCAACTAGATCAGCTTCACTATTTCCCAAATGTGAAGCACAATTATATCTGTCAATTAGAACTATGTTTACCAACATCCTAAATTTATTTCACAGTAGATTGGATGGGTTTTTTTAGGACCTAAGATGAAATATTCCCTTGACATTTCCCAGAGTCCTATTTGACAGCTAGGTGGTGCATTGGATTGAATTCTAGGCCTGAAGTTAGGAAGACTTGTCTTCCTGAGTTCAGATCTGGCCTCAGACACTTCCTAGTAATGTTATCCTGGGCAAATCACTTAACCTCTGCTTACCTCAGTTTCTTCATCTGTAAAAATGAGCTAGAGAAGGAATTGGCAAACCATTCCAGTATCTTTGCCAAGAAAAATTCAATTGCAGTCACAAAGAGCTGTACACAACTGAAAACAGCTGAAAGAGTATTGCATCTATTGTACCAAGTGGCTTAGAACAGTGTACCCTAGTAAACAGAGCACTGTTCTTGGAGTCAGGAAAATGTGAGACCAAATTTCACCTCTGACAGTAGCTATGTGAGTGTGTGCATGCCCCTTAATTTTTCTAATTCTTGGACAGCTCTCTAAGACTTCAAATCAATGGGGAATTCTGTCAGTGGAGATAATGGCTAAGTCCTTGATTTACTGACCAAAAGATGACAGGATATGTTACAACAACACAGGTGTGCCCAAATTGTGATTAGTACTTGCTTCCCCCCACTTCTGACCTGAAGCTCCAGTTCCAGCCCTGAGGCCCTGGGCTCCAGATTGGACAGAGCCCACCATACCTAACTGCTATACCACCCCTTCCTAGCCATCTTCATGCCATGTTGCTATCTATGCATGTGCCCTTTCCCCTCTGCCCTACATTCCATTTCTAGTTCTTGGAATAGTATTCAAATCAGTGCCACCATTCCTGAAAAGGGTTATTTCAATTAATTGCCCTAAGACTCCACTGTGACTTTCCTGACCAAAATGTTCTTTGCTAATCATCACTAACTTATATGTATTGTTTTCCCCTATTTAATGAAATTTCTTTGAGGGTATGGACTCTCATGCTTTTTATACTTAGGTACTGAAGGCTTTAGCCCAGCTAGGTGGCACAGTATATAAAGTGCAGGACCTGGAGTCAGGAAGACTCATCTTCCTAAGTTCAAATCTGGCCTGTCACTTACTACTTGTGTGACTCTGGACAAGTCACTTAACCCTGTTTGCTTCAGGTCCTTCATCTGTAAAATGAGCTAGAGAAGGAAAGAGCAAACTACTCCAGTATCTTTGCTAAGACAGCTCCAAATGGGGCTACAATGGGCCAGACAATACCCCAGGGCTTAGTATAGTGCCAGCCACATATGAGAACTTTTTAATTCCTTCATTCTTTCCATGTATGAGGTGCCTTCGGTCAAGCTTTCCAGAACCACATCCCTAAGGTATTTAACTATTCCAGTACTCACACCATTCTCTGCTCTTCCTTAGTGTTTGCAAAAGAATCTTTACCTACTGCCTTGAATATACCTCTCCCTTGCCTCTTCCTCTAGAATTCCTGACTTTCTTCAAGACCCAGTACAAGTGTCATGGAATATGGGTATCGTTAGGCATGTACTTCCTGAACTTACTATTTCTAATAGAACATAAGCTCCTTCAGGACAGGAGCCATTTGAGAATGTTGGCTTTTTCCCCTCTGCATCCCCAGTGCCTAAAATGATGCCCTGAATATAGTAGGTGTAGAACAAATGCTTATTGAATTAGTTGATTAGTTGTTATGGTTGTTGTTTGTCCTTCATTCTCGAGAGGACCATGCCATCAGGAAGGTGATGCCATGACTTACAAGGGAATTGGATTAAAGTGAGGGAGGGCTGTGCAAAGTCACCGATCTCACTTTCTCCTCTGAAGCCATCTGGGTCCAGTGGCAAGATATAGATCAGTAAGAATGGAGATAGCCCCCAGCTGATTAGTAATCAAGTATGAAAGAATTCAGATTGTAACTTAGACTTCAATCAATTAACAAGAATGTATTAAGTGACTGCTATCTATTAGTGACTACTATTTCTGTGCTCAGAGCCTATGATATGGAACAAAAGTGAAATTGTCCCTATCCTCAAACAGCTTACTTTTTAGCTGAGGGAAATAATATATGCATATATAGGTGGATAAAACAATAGGAACAAAGCAGTTGTGAAAGACTCAAAAAACAATCTAAAAGCCATAACCCAAAAAAATTGTTTGTAAAATGAATTTGTATAAAGAAAAGGGTACTTTCCAATCAACTTACATTAGTATTTGAGAGATTTATGCCAAGAGAAAAAGTTGGTCCCATAAATGCTACCATATTCTAGTCTCTACCATAAAACTTTTTTTTTCTTGTGCCCAGAAGGACATTTTGAAGAGTTCGCCCTCCCCTGCCTTGCACATAGAGAATGATGCTTATGATACATCTGCAATTTCGGATGTTGTCCTAGAAGGTATCTCAGTATTCATACTGCTGTTTTGTGGCACTAGACAAAGAAGTGCATGTTCAAGAAGGAGGCTTGAGATACTACTCTAGTCCCTAGCACCATCTGAACCTCACCATCTGGAGGTGGGGTTTCTTAGATACCCCAAGGACCATTCTTTAGCATGGAGTCTGTCTTCCTTCTGTCGGACAGACATCCATACCACTCACGAAAGAAAGGAAGGAAGGAAGGAAGGAAGGAAGGAAGGAAGGAAGGAAGGAAGGAAGGAAGGAAGGAAGGAAGGGAGGAAGGAGGAAGGAAGAAAGAAGAAAGAAAAAAAGAAAGAAGAGAGAAAGAAAGAAGGACAAAGAGAGAGGAAGGAAGGAAGGAAGGAAGGAAGG